>NC_056726.1:119336126-119403626 GCF_019279795.1 Protopterus annectens | reverse complement strand
CATTTTTGTTGTGTTTTGCCTTTTCATAGCCTGGCATACATAGGTCTCCATTTTCTTCTACATATTACTATGAATTGCATCTCTATTAATTTCACATCCATCTGCATGTCATTTGAACCTCATTACTCTGTTTTTATTTGCATATCATTATGTGGTGATTTGCATTTGTCTTCTGCAGCACAAGGTAGAAACCACACTCTCCAAAGCTAAGAATACAGCATCCATGGGACCAGATGGCATCCCAGGCTGTGTACTACATGAACTACAAAATGAACTGGCACCTCACCTAAGTGTCATGTTTAATCATAGCCTCACCTCAGGCTTCATGCCCACTGAGTGGCATACAGCTACAGTTATCCTGCTCCACAAGGGAGGATCCACCTTGGATCCCGGGAACTACCATCCCATCAGTCTGACAAGCCTGATTTGCAAGGGCATGTAACGCATTATCAAGGAACTTATAAACAAAAACATAGGCAACCTTCAAACACTAGACCCCACCCAGTTTGAGTTTGTGAAGGGCCGATCTTGTCTCCTGAATCTGATTGACTTCTTCGAATCAGTCTCCAGAGCTGTGGAAGAGGGTAAGGCAGTCCACAGAACCTATCTGGACCTCGCCAAGGCCTTTGACACCATCCCCCACTCTGGAATCATAGATAAACTTACTAAGCTGGGCATAAATCCTTACGTCACTCGATGGGTTGCTAACTGGTTTACTAACAGAACCCAGACAGTAAAAGTAGCCGACTCCAAATCCAGCTCCAGACAAGTGACAAGTGGAGTACCTCAGGGTTCAGTCCTGGGACCACTCTTGTTTGGCATCTACTTCTCTGAAGTACAGGCCAATACTAAGGGACTCTGGCTAACAAAGTTTGCAGATGACTGCAAACTGGGAGCCATTATTGAATCCCAAAATTATGTGGATATTCTACAAAAGGGCCTTACAGAAACAGATGCCTGGTGCCAGAGCCATGGGCTCAAGCTTAATGCCAAGAAATGTATAGCTATCCCTTTGGAAAAAAACATGTACCCATGAATTACCACATAGGTGGCAGGACACTAAACATTGAAAGTGTGATGAGAGACTTAGGGACACAGGTGGACAGTGATCTCACTTTTGATAACCACATTGCCACAACAGTCAGGAAATCCTTCTATGTAGCACACCTCATCACTAAGGGCTTTTCATCCAGAAAAAAGGAGGTCATTGTCCCACTGTACTCATCCCTCATTAGACCCATTATAGAGTATAATGCCCCATTTGGTATGTACCTCACAAGACATCTGCAACAGCTTGAAAGGCCACAGAAATACCTCACTAAAAGAATCACAGGCCTAAAGCAGATGCCATATACTGACCGTCTAAAAAAACTCCAGCTATACTCTGTGGCATATCGTCTACTCAGAGGCGATCTCTGCTTAACATACAAGGCCATGTCAAACCCTGAGCTGTTGGACATGCTCCACTTAAAGAAATCCCAATCCCTCAGAGCCACATGCTCCAGGGATCTAAACCTTGTCATCACAATGAACAAAACATGCTGGAGGGATAGGTTCCTGACCCAGAGACTCCCCATACTCTGGAATAGACTGCCCATACATATCAAGCAGAGCGCCTCTTTGGCCCTCTTCAAAAGGAACCTTGATGATTGGATGGGAGATAGGAAATTTACCCCGGGGATCATGTCAGTTGCCCTGCTAGACAGGGGCCTGGAGAAGTAAATATTGTGGGAAGAAATATCCAGGGAATTGTTATGGCTAGGCTTGCATAGGCCCTAGGGCCGATAGCCTAGTACCAAACTATGAACCTATACTGTATTTCCCCAGACCCTTTTATGTAAATGTATAATGTTCACTGCTTGAGAGACCCTTTTCTCACCTATATTAAATGTTACTGCTCATTCTTTAGAGGTCCCTTTCCCCTTCATAATAGATAGCTGATTCATTTTTTCAGGGACATTGTGTGTGTGTGTGTGTGTGTGTGTGTGTGTGTGTGTGTGTGTGTGTGTGTGTGTGTGTGTGTGTGTCTGTATAAAATACCTGTACATACCCTAGTGCTACATAATATATTCTGATGTTCTGCTGTTGACACAGTAGGTATGTCTCTTTGTGAAAAACACAACATATACTTGCCCTGCAAACAAATCAGCTGACCCTAAATACTATACACACAACATATTGTTGTGGGTACTGCATATTGTGTTTCTTTATCCCCCAGTCACAAATTGCTCTGTACAAACCTGTGTAAATGGCAGGGCAGAAAAGAAGCCATCATTCAGTCTCATGTGTCATTCACTCTTCAGATTGTGTATTAATTGGCATAGAATATTCTAGTATCACATCATATTGCAAATGATGTAGAGGTTCAGGGCAATGATGGGAAGCATTATGATCCTGTGTGTCCTTTCCCAAGCATCCGTTATCATGCAAGGTTTTCTTTCCACAGCAAGGGCTACCACATCTCTCAGACAAGCACTGCTCCCCTGTCTCATTATTTTAAAACCAAGGCCCAGACCTAAGCTAGTGATGTGCTTTAGAAACACTGCATAGCTACACATCATGTTATTTATCTTCTTCTGCAGCTATACAAATGTAAGTGCTCACAAACTACTCATGTAGCTTTCACAGACAGCACACTACTGTTGCATACTTTTCCAGTCTTTGTAACACCACAGCTTCCAAAAACTTAAAGTATGCACTAAACAGGTTAGTGAAGACTGTAATTACAAAATGCACAAGTAGTGTAAATGTTTGTCCTAAATATAATACAAAGTATTATGCAGCACTTACTACATTTTCCTGTTGACTTCTTTTCTGCAGCCATGCTTTAGCTAATGGTCTCCAGCCAAGAGCATCTTCTTCAATATAAAGGATTCCCTGTTTGAAAAGACAGAGGCATTAATGTACGCTTTACACTACATTCAGTAATAGACACACATGCTACTGTCACTATGTATTATTATAAAATAAGTTTTACTTTTTTCTGACTTATTACAGCTCTACATAATTGATATAGTCATTGGTACTGGAATGTAATAATAGAAAGTTTTTGGTCTCCTGCTGACCTTCAAATGATTATTAATATTCCTTATTTCAGAGCTCTACAAATGAATAAAACTCATTACAGTGAAACATGATTTCACAAATTCATTTTGCTGAACTGTGTGTGATTGAACATTACTAGAATAGGTACTGAACCATTGCAACCCAGTTTGGGGAGTGTGCGAGTGAAGAGATGATGCCAACTCGTACATCAAAAGGTAGAAGGCAATCTAGTCCAATACATTATTTCATTTTATGTACCTTTGTTAACAGTCACAATGCAAAACAATATTTCTGTAAAAACATCTTTGCATACATCCTTGCATGGATCCCTATCATATGATTGAAGTTTAAAAACTTTGAAATTCATATAATTGATACTATATGATTGAAGTTTTGAAACAGTGAACATTTTGAATGGAGGTCGTAGTACAGCACGGGTCAGGAAATGTAACCTTTTCCTCACTGTAGTGTGATCTCGGAGTTCATATATTTAATTTGCAGGGGGTGTGGTGGGTGCAGAGGGGCTTGTCCCCCTGAAAAAATATAAAAAAAAAAGGTTTTGTTTTTATTTTTATTTATGTTTGATGTTTCAAAACTTTGATTATATGGTTTCAATCATATGAATTTCAAAGTTTTGAAACTATGATCATATGATAGGAATTCATATATATCTATATCTGTCTATATCCATATATCTATATCTATATATCTATATCTATATCTATCTATATATATATATATATATATATATATATATATATATATATATATATACATTTTGTATAAGAGAGAGAGAAACATGTTACAGTTATTTTTGTGAACATAGCTGAGTGTACATGTAAGCAAAAAGAGAGTGCATTGTAACACTTTAATATTAGGAAGTTATTTGCCTGATGGTTAGGTTAAGGCATTGTGGCTTACGGAAGGTACTTTGTTATTATCAGCAGCTACCTTCAATCTTGTAACAGTTCTGGTAATAAACCACCACCTTCTCAAGACCTGTAACACAATGTGTTTGTAAATGTACCAAGAGAGGGTGATGGCAGTGGTGTTGATATTGTCCCTTCCCATAAATAGAAATATGGCACTTGGTCATGTGTCTCAGCATTATGAACCTTTCAAGCCAGTTGCCTCATTTGCCATCTACTTAATTTAGTTTTGCACAGATTATAACTATACTCCATTACTTATTCTGCATAAAGTAAGCCTATATTCTGGCCATGATATTTTATTTAAGACTTGTTACCTGGAAATACCCTTGTTAATCATGACACAAGCAAAGAAAAAAAAAAAAACGTTAACAATGACAATAACAGAATCAATGACCTTATATCAATGACATGGTAAGAATTAACGATGACAAAAAGTGCAGTGCAGTTTGAAACCGCTAGGCATAATAGATTAAACAATGAACATAATGGCAACAAGCTATGGTTGATACAAAAAGTGTATACCCCCCTGTTAAAATGCCAGGTTATTGTAATATAAAAAATGAGACCACAATAAATCATTTCAAAACGTTACCCACCTTTAATGTGACCTATAACCTGTAGAATTCAATTGAAAAACAAACAAATCTTTTAGGGGAAAAATATAAAATAAAAACGTACAATAACCTGGTTACATAAGTGTGCACACCCTTAAACTAATACTTTGCTGAAGCACCTTTTGATTTAATTACAGCATTTAGTCTTCTTGGGTACACACCTGGCATCAGTTTTTTGGATATACTGAAATACAGGAAGAAGATCTGAGGATAATATAAATTAGTTATGCACTACCTGTATTGTTTCTTATATTTATAAGGAGGAACGTTTAATAGTTTTGTGATGCTTAATTTGTAGAGTGGTACCATAAGTCTGGTTAGTAGAAATTAATATTTCAAGGCTGAAGGAAAAGGAAACTTGTTTTTGTTGCTTAATGCATGTGTATGTTACCAGGCACCACTAATACTGCCTGGGTCGGTGAAGAATGCTCTAACCTCTAAGTGACTGATACAATGGATGCAGACTAATCTGTACAGATGGGTCTATATTACATTGACAAACACTTAAATGTACGAATCTCTAAAGGTCGACCTTTAGAGAGCAAACATTTAAGTGTTTGAAAATGTAATAAAACAAAGCAAAAAAAAAAGTAAAGTGAAAGGGTTTTAGCAGAGGGGCAGGCCCGCCTGCACCCCCACACCCACGCTACTTAAATATACCAACTCCGAGATCGCACTTCAGTGCATGGCAGAGCAGAAACGGGAAATTTCCCATTACCTACACTGTAGCGCGATCTTGGAGTTGGTATATTTAAGTAGCGGGGGTGTTGGAGGTGCATGGGGGGGCTTGCCCCCTGCTTACACCCTTTAGGTTTTTTTTTACATTTATTTATTTATTTATTTTTTAGTTTTTAAAGATATTCGAACACTTAACTGTTCGATCTCTAAAGGTCGACCTTTAGAGATTTGAACATTTAAGCATTCATTTATCTAATATATACCCTGTACAGACTGCTTATTTCGACCTGGCAAAGGCTTCTGACACCATCTCACACTCTGGCATTGTTGATAAGCTAATCACACTAAATATAACTCCCCTGTGATACCAGCTGAATAGCAAACTGACTCACTAGCATGCCCAAACTATAAGTGTTGGAGGTATGCACTCATCAAAAAGGGTCAATACTTGTGTCTCACTGGAATTATTCATTGGTCCACTTCTCTTTGGAATTTACTTCTCTTATGTCAAGGCTGAAATCAAGTGTATGTATTTCAGCATGTTTGCAGACAATTCCCAGATGTTTCTGAAGGGCTTAACATGTACAAGCAAGTGCTGCCTGGATCATGGCTTTAAGCTAAATACTAAGAAATGTAGTGCTGTATTCTCTGACAAACATGGGCACCCATGTACCTACCACATAGATGGCAAACATTTAGAAAATGGCACAGTTAATAGGCATTTATGCACTTTTGTTGACAATGAACTACCATTTGATCACCATATATCTATTGCTACTAGGAAATCCTTCTCTCTAGCCAGACTGATTACCATGGGTATATCTTCCAAGCCAAAGGAGATTATCATCCTTCTCTTCTTTTTCCTTATCAGACCCATAATATAATATATTGCCCCTTCTGGTATGTACTTAACTAAATATATGATTTAATTTGAAAGACTATACCATTTCATTACTAAGAGGATCAAGAATATATCTGTCTTTTGTACACAGACCATCTTAAAGCACTTTTTCTCTTCTCTGTTTCCTATAGACTCTTGGGGGATACAGGGGGTGGGACCTCTACCTCACCAACAAAGCATCAAAGGACCCAGTCCTATCTGATCTCCTACATATTCATAAAGCAAACAACACTCAAGGCATCAACTAAGGGAACCACTACAACACTGAGGGGGACCTGTTGGAATAATCAGTGTGTGAAAGTGTTATACAAAAATATACAAGTGTCAGTGGTGCAACATGTAGCACACTTGCCTTTGCTTATGAAAGCTATGAGTTCTATTCCCACTTCAGGCAGACTGAAATTGCAATGCAGCATCAGAGGATGCTGAATTTCTGTGTGCGCTGTCTTTCAGATGAGATGTTAAACCAAGGCCCCATCTTCTTTCATAGCTAAATACTAGACTAGTTACTAGGCAATCTTCCTTTTGAAGGTGAAAATCAAGCCCTGTATTGTGTGTCTGTGAGGTAAACATCTTAACCATTATACCAAACCCCAACTAAATTTTCATTTTCCCTTTTCCTTTTAATCATGGTTTCATAAATTCATAGCTAAATACTGGGCTAGCTTCCTTAATAGGACATTCTAAGCCTAACCAATTTTTTTGCTAAAGGTGAGAATCAAGCATTGTACTTTGTACCTGTGAGTCAAACATCTTAGCCATTATACCAAGCCCCAATCTGCTTGAGGTGGTAGTAGTACAGGTGGATACAAAATACCTGTCAAAAAGAATAAGGCTATTTATAAAATATTTATTTACAGATATTTACATATGTACAAAAAATATAATTATCCAAATCTGTTTGCACATATTCATAATTTCCTTTGCAATCATGTTATATTTTCATCTTTATTAGACCCCCACTCCTTTTTCCGTAACTATAATCTGATTTTACTTAATATTGTTGCTAAAATCTATTTACCTTTAAACATAATTTCATTTATCCTTTCATTCCATATAACCTATATAACATAAAATAACGTTTTATCTGCTCTTTCAACATATTCTTTACTTCTATTCTTATACTATCCATCTTTAATCATACCTATGTTTATTTTGTCCACTTCTTTTATATCTTCAAAAAAATCTTCTTTATATAGTTTTCCTCATAATTTTTTACTCTTTTACATTTCAAAAACACATGTTCCATAGCTTTTTCTTCTTAACAATGTAAACATATTCTGTCACTTTTCTTCTTATATGCCATATTTCCTTTAACTGGCAATTTATCTGTTACCAGTCTCCACAAACAAATCTTGACATTCTACTTTTTGATTACACAATTTGCTTCTTATTTTTATAACTTTAATTTTTTTAATCTGTCAGATAGTTTTACATAGTAATTTTTTTATCATTACATTTTTATACCATACTTGTCTATGTTTATCTATATCATTAATTTATATATTAAAAAATATATATATTTTTCTTGGTAGTATTTTATTTCTTCATTTATATACTCTTTCTCTCTTTTACACGTCTTTACCATACCCCAAAATGTATCATGCTTATATTTATACAGTTTTACTACTAATCACTCATCTTTTTCATTTATCTACTTTGCCACTTTGTACAAATGTAATAAAGCAGCATATACCACTGGTTAATTAACCCTAAATATTCTTCTTATTTGTTTACATACAAAACTCCTCTTCTTTAATTGGGATTACACTAGAACCCCATACAAATGAAAAAAATATATATATCTGCAATAATTCCTTTTCAAATTCTGTCGACAACATAAATACACTTGCTAATTTTTCTATCACTACTGAATTTATTAAATAAACCTTTTTTTCTGAATAGTAATTTATATGTTCTTCAGAACAGACATGTTTGCCCTTATTTCTTCAATTGTTTTTTTTCCAATTGAATTCTACTTGGATCTTTATTCCCAAATTGTCATTCATTGTAAAATATATGCCCCCAGTCTTTAGTACTTCACCTAAATCTTTACTTTTCTCT
Source organism: Protopterus annectens (assembly GCF_019279795.1). Lineage (NCBI taxonomy): Eukaryota > Metazoa > Chordata > Ceratodontiformes > Protopteridae > Protopterus > Protopterus annectens. The sequence continues at coordinate 119,395,392 of NC_056726.1, read as the reverse complement.
TTATATAAAGCAGTCCCTATCATCTCGACACTCATTTGTGCAAATTGTTACTTCTTTTATCCAAATTTTGAAATTTTGCTTTTTGCAGTTATAATGTTATCTACATATGTTAACAGAACTAGAATTCTTAACTCTTCATGTGTTATAGACACCCCCTCCTTCATTTCACATATTTTTTTCACATATTATCACATTCATAAGTAATACAAAGGGCATGCAACTCATTGGACATCCCTGTCTTACACCACTCTTCATATGAACCTCTTGGTTTAACCAGCCATTTAAAAGTATTTTTACTTTATTATTACTATACACTGACATACAAAATTTACTAACTTTCTCACTTATAGTATGTTCTTTCATTATTACCCATAATTTTGTCAAATGCCTTATTAAGATCTCATTTTATAATTTTCACTTATTCTTTTCTGTTCATATAGGTTCATAGGTTCATAGGTTTGTACTAGACTAATGGCCCTGGATCCTATATAAGCCTAAACCAAGCCTAAACCAAGAAGATTCCCTGGCATTATGCTGCCCAAAGTTAGTTTCCAGTACCCCTGTCAAGCAAGGCCACTGAAATGATCCCTGAGATGAACATCCTGTTGCCTATCCACTCATCAAGATTTCTCTTAAAGAGGGCCAGTGAAGTGCTCTGCTTGATGTGAATGGGAAGTTTGTTCCAGAGTATGGGAAGTCTCTGGGTTAGGAACCTGTCCCTCCAGCAAGTTCTGTTTATTGTGATAATGAGGTTTAAGTCCCTAAAGCATGCGGCATGGAAGGATTTGGATTTCTTTAGATGTAGCATATCTAACAGCTCTGGGTCAGACATGGCTTTGTAGGTCAAGCAGATATTGCCTCTAAGTAGGCGATAAGAGACAGAGTATAGCTGGAGTTTTTTTTTAGTCTGTCCATATTGGGCATGTTTCTAAGTCCTAAGATCCTCCTAGTGAGGTATTTTGTGGCCTTTCCAGTTGTTGTAGGTGTCTAGTGAGGTACATACCAAATGAGGCATTGTATTGTATAATAGGTCTAATGAGGGACAAGTAGAGAGGGATTATTACCTCTTTCTTCTTAGATGAGAAACTTTTTGTAATGAGATGTGCCACATAGAAGGACTTTCTGACTACAGTGGCAATGTGGTTATCAAAGGAGAGGTTGCTGTCAATCTGTGTCCCCAGGTCTCTTATCACACCTTCAGTGTTACTAGACTACCGGCTATGTGGTAGTTCATGGTCACCAAATTTTTCCCAAAGAGAATGACAGTGCACTTTTTGGCATTGAGCTTAAGGCCATGGTTCTGGCACCAGTCATCTGTGTCAGTGAGGCCTTTTTGTAGAATGTCTACATCAGTTGGAGAATCAATAATGGCTCCCAGTTTGCAATCATCTGTGAACTTGGTCAGCCAGAGTACCTTTATGTTGGCTTGAACTACAGAGAAGTAGATGCCAAACAGGAGAGGACATAGGACCAATCCCTGTTGGATGCCACTTGTAACTGGTCAGTAGTCAGATTTGGAGTCCACTACTTTCACAGTGTGGGTTCTATCAGTGAGCCAGTTGGCAACCAATCTTATGACATAGGGATTTATGCCTAGTTTAGTGAGTCTATCTATAATTCCTGAGTGAGGGATGGTGTTGAAGGCCTTGGCAAGATCTAGGTAGGCTGTGTGAACTCTCATCTACAGCTGTGGTGACAGACTCAAAGAAGTCTATTAGGCTGAGCAGGCATGATCTACCTTTCACAAACCAAAACTGCATGAGGTCCTGAGTTTGGAGATTCCCTATATCCTTATTTATAAAGTCCATGATGATGCGCTCCATAGCCTTACATATGAGACTTGTCAGGCTAATGGGGTAGTAGTTCCCAGGGTCTGTAGTTGCTGCCCCTTTGTGGAGTTGGATGACCAGAGCAGTGCACAATTTGGTAGGAACAAAGCCTGAAATGAGACTGTGATTGAACAAGGTACTCAGGTGTGGTGCCAGTTCACTTTGTAATTCATGTAGAACACAGCAAGAGATATTATCAGGTCCCATGAAAGCTGTATTCTTGGCTTTGGACAGTGTGTTTTTTACCTGTGTAGCCATGATAATAGGGACTTGGCATTCCTTAGGTATTGTTATAGGCCCTTTAGGGGATGAAAGGGGGGTAAAGTTCACACTGAACCTGTCTGCCAATATGTTGGCAATATCAGTTGGTTCTGTATGTGTATTGCTATTGTGCTGTAACTCAGAGCAGATCTGAGTATTGCCATGTAGATTCTTGACATAACTATAGAATGCCTTATGGTTGTCTTTAGAATCTGCAGCAATTTTGTTTTCATAAGTAGCTTTAGAGGATTTGATGATGGATATCAGTTTTATGCAGAGGCTGACAAGGGAGTTTTTCCAGTTTTGGGACTTCACTCTTTTCTGTTTTTTTCCTTCTGTTGTAGAGTTTGCTTATGGTGGGGGACCACCAAATTGGCTTCCTTTTTTTGGAGGAGAGCATCTTGGTTCTGTTTAGTATGGCCTGTTCCATGCACTTGTGTATGTGCTTATACAGTGCATTGATTTAGTCACGCACCTATTTTCCATTTGCATGGGTGTCGTGAAGTTAGCCAACTCTGTTTTTAGAAGTCCAAAATTGGCTTTGGAGATGTTTTTTACAGTGGTTTCTCTTCTTCTTCTACTTTAGGCTTTTCCTGGTTAGGGGTCACCACAGCGGATCACCTGTCTGCTCATGATTGGCAGTGGAGTTTTATGGTGTTGAGTTGCCAGCCCGGCACCCAACCTTCCATGGAAGGCACACACACACACACACACATGCCCGCACTCACACCTAGGGCCAATTTAGAGTGTCCAATCCACCTACAGCATGTCTTTGGGATGTGGGAGGAAACTGGAGCACCCGGAGGAAACCTATGTGACCACAAGAAGGACATGCAGACTCCGCACAGAAGGCACCCCAGCTGAGGATCAAACCAGAGAACCTCTTGCTGTGAGGCAGCAATGCTAACCACTGCACCACTGCTACCACCCTACAGTGGTTTCTCTAACTATCATTAATAATTCTTTACAACTGTTCACTTTTATACTACATATGTTACAGTGGTTTCTCTAACTATCATTAATAATTCTTTACAACCCTTCACTTTTATACTACATATATCTTCCATAATATTTTCTATTTTTGTTTCAAAGTTCTTTTGTATTATTTTATAAAGATCTTATGACCATCATTATTCAATACTATTGATCTCCAGTTTTTTTTAATTCTATTGTATCTTCCTTCTTTAGTAATCCAGTATATAATTCTTTATACATAAAACCTTCAATTAACCATTCATTCAAAATCTTAAAAAAAAAAAAAAAAAAATATATATATATATATATATATATATATATATATATTTTTTTTTTTTTTGCCAATACCTTAAATGTTTATGCATTTCAATGGCTTTCCATCTATGAGAGGCAGAGTTCCTTTATATTCCTATTTAAGCACAATTTGGATGAATGGATGGGTGATCAGAAATTCACCCCTGGTCTGGCTGCTGTGTCTCTGATTGACAGAAGCAGTCAGTAAATCACCCCCTGTATATAAAATATAAATCAGTTTTATGGGTCACATTTGGGTTGTAGGGCTAGGCATTATAGGCTCTAGTAGTTAGCCTAGTATACAGCTTTGAAACAATTTTTTTCAAATATTCACTCTGTTTTTGTTATATTTTCCATTCTAGGCTCCCCAGATACATCCTCACTGTTTTAAAGCAAATTCCAGTCCCCACGTAGAAGTAATATTCTCTGCTGAAAGTTGATTATTTCTCCCAGATTTTTCTTAAGCTCCATTGTAGTAGTTTTAGGTGGAATATAAATGTATGCCAGTGTAACCATGTTTCCTTGCCAGTAACCCCTTCCTACTACAAATATACCATTGTTGTATTTTCCCCCCTCTTCTTTCAGTATTAGAGCTCCTCTAGCGATTAATATTAGTACGTCCATTTTCCTTTGTCCCAGATATTCTGCTGAATAACCATTCTGAAATAATTTCTTTTTCAGATTCACATGCTAAATTCCTTCCAAATGTGTCTGCTGTAACATAGCTATTTGCACTGTGCATTTCCTAATATAGCTAGCTGGTCTTTCTTTTATTGAATACACCTCCGAAAACATTCATGTTCAAAGATAATATGGAAAGTTTTGCCATTGTGATAAGTTATTATTCACACCTGTTATGTATAACAACTTTTTAAATGTTTAGTTTCTGTTTCTGTGTTACATGCATATACTAATGTTTGGCAGATTGATCTTTTATACAGTTGCTTCTTGTTATATCCATTTGAACCTGTCACATCTTGCAAGATTTTTTTTGTTTTAATGAAAACCCTCAAACAATCCATGGTGGTGCAACGGTAGCATTGTTGCCTCACAGCTAGAGGTTCTCCTGTTCGATTCTCAGCTAGTGCGTGGGGAGTGCCTTCTGTGTGGAGTCTGCATGTCCTCCCTGTGGGTCGAGTGGCGTTCCGAAAGACATGTGTGAATGGGTGTGCCTTCATTGAAGGTTGGGCGTTGAGCTGGCAACTCGGCACCATAAAAATCTACTGCCAATTATTAGCGGACCGGAGTTCCGCTATGGCGACCCCTATCCGGGATAAGCTGAAAGACAACGACAACCTTAAATGTTTATACATTTCATACCCTATTCCATCTGGGCCTCCAGCCAAATCTATATTTAATTTCCCTAATACTTTATCTCGCTCATTTTGAAGAAATCTCCTTTTCCAGTTCTTTATTCTCTTTTTTGTTCATTTTTTTTACTTTCCATGTTTTTTCACTACCTTCTTTTTTATTTAAACATTTCTTGCACATGTTGTACTCCAATATTCATAATCTTTTCCTGGGTTATTTCTATTTCCGCTTTTACATTTTTTAATTCTCTCATTACACTAAAATCTTCACTTGCTAATTTATTTAAATAATTTGATAGTTCTCTTTTTCCTTGTAAAAAATATCTTTGCTTGTATAACAATTCTTGTACTTTTTCTCAATTTCTTTCATATAATTATTTTTCTTTGTCAAAGTACTTTCAATCATCATGTTCCTAATCTTCCATTGCATCATTATATGTTCTTTTATTTTTTCTTTCTCTAATTTTTCTCAAATCATATTACCACTGTCAAAAACTTTTTTTAATTTTATTTTAATTTTCCTTAAATAGCATCCGCCATTCAGATCAATTTTATAAAATGTTTTCATAGAAATATGATCTTTCAAAACTGTATTACTAATCTCTTTCCTTCTTCATTTCATGCTTTTTTATTTATCCTTTTTATTCCTTTGCCTATTTTATATATTCCTTGCTTTCTTTTATCTCTATCCATATTACAAGATCATCAGAAAATTTTGTTTCAACTATCACCCCTTCTCCTATAACTAGACCTTCTGATACTATAAAATAATCTATTTCAGTTCTATACATACTCCTTTTCTAAGTCCATCAAGTTTTGTCCCAAACTTTTAACTTACCACATCATATAGCATCTAACATTTTTCTTATATCATTTCCTTTATTTTCATGTATGCCTCTTAAATCACATATAAAGTCCCCTGTCATTATAATATTCATATTTATCACTATGTAGTCTTTAATCTGATGAAATAAGCTTTTCCTTTCTTTACAGTTAATATATGCATATAATGTATGATTCTATATGCTTGTTCTTTCCATTTTACAACTACAATGGTTAATCTTCCCATTTTTGCTAAAGTTACATCTAATGTCTTTACTGTATTTTACAGAACACATCTATTCCAGGGAATCTCTAATTTCCCAAATTCCAAATTATCTTTCCTGCACATAGTTTATCTGTTTGTAATATTGTTTTCATTTGTTAACAATCTTGTTTCTTCTAATAAAATTGCATCTACATCAAATGTATTAAAAGTATTAAATGAGGTCAAAAGTCCTATACTTCTATATTATATTCTTAATACTATTCACATTTACATGAAGCACTCTAAAATTTTCATTTTCCCTTTTCCTTAAATTAATGGCTTTATATGCTCATAGCTAATTACTAGGCTAGCTTTCTTAAAAGGCCATTGTAAGCCTAACCATTTCTTTCCCAAAGGTGAGAATCAAACATTGCACCTAGTGTTTGTGAATCAAACACCTTAACCTTTATACCATCCTACAATCTAAAGCTGTGTATATTCTTTTTCATCCATTTCCTTTGTTTTTTCATTTATATTTATCCCTTTAAATTTTGTTTTTTTCTGACTTTTACCAGTAGAATTTTTCCCTTTTACTACCTCCCACTTGATGTCTTCTTTGCCACTTATTTAAGAAGCTTCTTTGATATTCTCTTTATTATTTTTTACTCATACATTTTCTTCTATTTCTTCTCTTTGTTCATTTTTTCTTTCTTTTTCCTTACAGTTATTTTCATTTTTTTAATCCAACTATAAATGTCCCATTTTGCTACATTTATAACGTTTCAATTCACATTTTTTGCATCATGTTCCATTTCCCCATAAATAGAAAAATTTCTTTTATCACAGCTACTTTTTAAGTGTATTTCTTTTCCACAAAAAACACAAAAGAAAACAAAAAAAAAAAAACAAAAGCAACCAAAAACATGTTTTTGGTTGTCCCCAGTATTTGGCAACACTCCATATTCTCCTCCACCTAATTTTCTGTTTCTATTTTCAACACAATATTTCAATCCCAGGCACCAGTGAATAAAGCCCTTTCATTATAAACTTTTTCAATGTTTAGTACGTCTTTACATAAAGCTTTCAAATGTCTTTTCAAAGTCTCTTTCTCTACATCTGTTCAAAATTTTACATGATTCTTCTTTTTTGTTTCCTTGATAAATGCTTTTATCACATAAAGACTCCATGAGTTACAGTATTTATTTTTTTCATATTCTCCAAGACAATTTTCCATAGAAAAAAACAGTCTCAAATATAATGTCACAAAATATCTCTGTTAATAAGAATAAATACCCTTACCTCATATGCTTTTATACCCAAAGGAACTATTAAATTGTCTCATACTTCATACCTGTCCATTTCTTTGTCTTCTTTACTTTGAATCCTTACCACATACTTTTGTTTTTTTATTTTATTCTACCTTATTTTCTGCTATTCCACTTTTCCCTTCTTTTACATTCTCAGCATATGTTTTCTTTTCCATCTCACCACTATTCTTCAGGATTGTCTCTACATCCTTCATTTGTGTTTTCTCCATAATGCCCCCAGGAAACATCTTCTTCATTTTCTGGATCACTCTGCAACACCATTTCTTTAAGTAAATCATCTCACAACCTTCCCAAATGGAAAGTTGTAATTATACATCCTTCATTTGCTGTGTTATTTCCATCAAAAAGGTTTCTTTGAAACATTTCCTCAGAATCCTGCACCCATTCTCTGGTCTCAATATTTGCTTTCTGCTTCATTTCCTTCACTACTCCATCATCTTTTTGTCTCTCCATCTGCCTCCCTGTTTCTCCAGGATATTTTTGCACCTGGAACAGAAACAGGAAGTGTTCCTCCAAAATGGTTCCAACTTACAGCAATGATAAGAAGGGAAATTTCCCTGATGCCCTAGAGAAATTTCCCCCTATAGTAGAAATACCACTTCTGGTCTCCCATAAAAAGAGGCTATAAGTCTAGTGGGACTAACCTTGTCAATAAATAATAAATATCTCTCAAAAAAACTTCTCCTATGGAATATACTTCCCATACATGTAAAGCAAAGTAACTTTATGACCCTCTTGAAATGCAACATGGTTCACTGGATAGCAAACAATACATTTACCTCTGGTCTGGTCCCCAAACACTCAAAAGGGGATAAAATTAGGTAGCATTTATTCATTCTGTAGCATTTTGACAAAAGTGTATCTTATTCCAACTTTTTATTTGTAATAGATTTTTAGTTAAGTATTTACTTCCAGCTCTTGTGTTACATGCACACACTAATGTCTGGCAGGTTGATCTTTTATACAGTTGTTTATTTATTTATTTATTTTTTTGAAAACAGCTTCATTAGTTTTAACATATAATCAAAATGAACTTGATAATTTTTACATGTTAATTAAATATACATAAATGTTTAACAATCACAACATAACTAAAGTATTTACAAAGACATCCACATTTATAGGTTTCATTAACAAATGTACTTATTAATATTTCATAAAACAACATATTCTTTTTCTAACAACTCCTACAAACTAACCCACATGTTATATGAAAATGTTTTTTCTAGATGATCTTGATTTAATTGTCAAAATTTCTAAATGACAGACATCAGAAATAACATTTTTGAATTCAATAAAAGAGGTAGGAGAATCTGAGATCCAGTTTCTAGTAATAATTTTTCTATCCACTGCTAGAATTGACCAAATCAAAGGAAGTTTAATTTTTTAACACAATGTGGACTAGGTGTATTGAAGTGAACCATAGCTCTAGATATAGCAAAATTGTCTGTAAATATAGCCTGTAGAAAGTTATTAACATTTTCCCAATAATATTTTAGTTCTGAACAATCAAAAGACATATGTGCCCAGTTTTTCTTTAATTTGCATCTTCTGCATAAGTTATCTTTTTTCTTAATTTTACTCATTGTAAGTGGTGTGTAAAATGATCTATACATACATTTCCAAGTGTATAACTTCCATTTAAGTGAGTACATTGTTCTACCAGCTGATTTGAATATGTATTTTTGTCTTGCTCATTAGGTTTTTCATTATTAATAGAAAAGAAGCAGTTCCAGGAACTTTCTGGTCAACTACATATTTCATCTCTAATAATCCTGTAAATGTGTGATAGTTTACCTTTATTTGAGGTTTTATGTTGAATATTTAATACCAAGTAATCAATCAGCATAGGAATGGGTTCCCTAACTGTAGGAGATATTAAATCAAACTTGTTTCAAAGGAATTGTCTGTAAACTTGTAGTAATAACCAAAGACTTTTATCTAGCTCAAATTCTTGAATCAAAATATTTATAGTTTTCACTTTATTTGACATCATCTGAAACCAAAATATTATTTTTTTCTCTTTAAATAATAGTATTTTATTTGGATCAGATGATGAAACAATACCTTGTGTATATGCTATAAGGTATAAAAGAAAGGTCCATTTATTATAAATTGGGTGTTTATATATAATGTTCCTAAAATTAATTATAATATTTGAGATATAACTGGTTGAATGTTTTGGTGTAACATATGTAGTAAAGAGATCTTTTAATAACCATAGAATGAGGTTATTTAATATATCTGTTTTGTATGACTGTGGTCTTGTAATTAAATCCACCCTTATTATTTCACAGTATTTTTCCATTTAGCAGAATAAGAAGAGTCCACTAGTTCTTATAAACTAGCTCATAGTTAGCTATGAGCCTAGAATGAAATTTATTGTGGCTTTTAGCCATTTTCTGTGCCGGTGTCAGCTCCTCTTGAACATCAATCCCTGGGGCTGCATCACGTCTCTCATTTCCTCTGGTCAGCATTGAGAGTGAACAAGACAGAAGGTTGTCTGCCATCGCATTGTTTGTTCCACAAGATGTCTCTGGGTGATGGGCTCATACTTGTGGTTCACATTTTATAACCGTGTTTGGGTGGGTGTATCTCCTTGGTCGTTCTTTCTAGATTTTATAGGTGTCAACATATTCATCAATCTGGGTATGGTTGGATATTATATGTCCTGAGGTGAGGTCAATTCATCGCAAACGGTATGAGACTGAATGAGACCTAGGTTCCTTCAGTCAGACGGCATTTGACATATTTTGAGACCTTTAAGGTTTTGGGTTCTTGCTTTCGGGGGGCATAAGACAGCTGCAGGTAGGTGGTTTTTGGTCCTCGAGGGCATTGTTTTGGGGCCTAGGTCTAATGAGTGATGAGTAATGGGGATCCAGGATGACCTCCCTTGATCAGATGCGAACTCCTTCACAGGTTGATGGTGTGGGATATAGAAGGTTCCCAGCTACTACTTTGCCCATCCCTGTGTGAAGCGAAGGCATCACAATCAACTTTGGGTCCCCAGTCTCTGATGACTTTTTCTGTGTGCTGAGTGCCCAACCTATCTATGGCAGATGCTTAACTAACCTCCTCAAGTGGAAGCCATCTATGCTTTCATTTTGGCAACTTCGTTTTTCGAATGGCTTGTCTCCTCATTTTTTTAAATGGGTCTGATGATTGATATCTGTGGCAGATGTGTTTTGCCATAGCCCTCCTGGTTCAGGCATGTCTCACATTTGTCAGCCCCATAACCCTCTGTGTTGTCTTTTGCTTCCAGATGCATGGAGATGCCGGAGTGAGTGAGCTTTGGACTGAAGACCCACTCACGTTGCATGGGACAGGAGCTTTTCTGGACACAGCTCCTGACAATGTGAACCTCTGCCGTTCTATCAGGTTTCCAGTTGCTGATTATCTTTTGATGCTACCTTTACATGCATCTCTGAGTGAGTGATGATGGATAGTTTAATATTGTAGGGACTTGGCCTTTGCCAGGTATGGTGTATCAACTGAAACAGAGCCCTCATTCAAGAGGCTGTATGGTGGAAAAAGTCAACCAGCTTTAAGGCAGGATCTGCTGACAAAGCTCAAAGAATGCCTTTATTTCAGGAGGACCCAGTTCCCCTCAGTATCTTTACTGGATACTGTTTTTGAATACCATTGGGTCTCCCTTCCATGGTTTTTAAGATAAAGGCTTGTAGAAAAGAATGGGGCAGTAATTTCAAGCTAATGGCACCGTAATTTCCAGGGTCTGTGGAGCTGCGATTAAATACCCTCCTTGGGCATTGATCCTGGAGGTGAGGCTAAGATTAAACAGCTATCCTGAGGCTACCTTTTAATCCTTGTTGAGTGCTGTGTTAGCACACAGTCGGGGACAGCGTAGACACCACCATCGGTGTGTGTGGGATGTGTTTATAGCTGGGTTTTGCCCTACCTGAATTGTGGAGATATCCTAGGCTGAGAAATCTCTGGGGCCATATCTCTCAGTTTGAAGGAGGGCTTTACCCTGGGAGGGGTTCATTTTGAACCTGTGTAAATGGTGTTGGCAATGTGTGTAGGTTCAGTAATATTTTAGCTACTTTGAACCTTATCTCCCAGGTTTCCTCTAAATAGCTTAAAAGTTTCTAAAGCCTTTTTGATGATTCTGTATTGAGCTCTTTTTTCTACCTTTCTAATCAAGATTGCTTTTTTTATATTTTCTTTTTTCTCTTATAGTTTTTACTTATAATGATCAAAGGTGTCTTACCTTCTAAGATGCCTTGGCTTCTTGTAGTAGCTTCCTCCTTTTTGTGTTTAAGCTTGTTTGTTTGGGGGTCCACACTGACTGGATTGCTACCTTGGTTCTTAGAGGCATTTGGGTTTGCTGATTATTGCCTGATCCATGCAGTCCTGTAGGTGCTGGGAGGCATTTGTAAGTGATAGTTCCGCGGTTGTAAATGTTGTGTTTTTTTGAGAAGGGCTTCCACGTTTGAGACAGTTGTTTTTTTTAGGTGAGGGTGGCTTTGAGGAAGTTTTCACTGTGGCTGTTTTGTTTTTTGAGGAGGAGGGTGAGAGACCTCCAGAGACTGTTCCTATGATCTGTTAGGTGTAGTAGTGAGGGTGTTGAACGTGATTGATCCATTGTGATGATGAGATCGTGATGTCATTATGTTTTTCTCCTCTTGTGGGGGGATGTTTAGTTGCATTCAAGTTGGCTTGAGTTTATGTGACCCAGTTTAGGTTAGAGTGTAGAGGAGTGCACCTAGTAGGGTAGTGTATCCATATACAGGTAGTCCCTCCTAAGTCACCAGGATGGTGTTTGTTTGGAGATACATTTATCGGTTCAAGAGGCCAAGTGAGGCCATGTGAGTTTGGGAGAAAAGGCTGGCTGTAACATGCAACAAATTGGCTCAACTTTCTGCTGGTTGAATATTGCACCTGCACTGGTCTCCGATTACATCGATGCGTGTTGCACAACCTTGAGGTGTGGTCCTTCCAAGTGAATGGACACCCCCTTCCTTCTTGGTGTATTTGGGTTTTGGGGCTGATGATGACTAGTTGAAACCTGTTAGTGCACAGGTGCTCTCAGGGGCCCTTGGGCCAGGTCTGTCACACAGCACAGATCGATGTGTCTCCCATATTGGAAGCCTCTTGAGCGTGCATCTTGAGATTGAGACTTTTTTTGGTGGCAGCGTACCTTAGTTTTTTTTTTTTTTTGTGTTAGGGGGGTGGGTTTTTAAGCCTTGCCCTAAAAAAAAAACTATGGGGTGGGGTGGCAAGTGCCTTTGCCAATATCCAGAAGCCCAGAAGGGCAGGTGCCGTCCCTGTCGGCGAAGCGGCTTGTCCAGCATGTCATCCCAGGCAGACAGACATTGATCCCCTTTGAAAGACAAGAAGAATTTAAGCCAATTATTAAAGATCATCTTATCTATCACTGTGCATCATTCTCATTCTAGGTAGGAAGGGGATGCTGTCAAGGTCAGGGGTCATACCTGGGCTACATATAAAGAGACTCGATGTCCCTTTTCATGTAGTCCAAGGGAGAGAGCGTCTCAGGTGTGCGTTGGCCTGGCGTGGACAATGATGACTGAGTACCACCTGTACTGTTGAGAGAGAGGTTGTTGCGTTATGGTTTGCTATGTGGCGGATGACGAGCACAGACAGGTGGCTGTCTCTACCTCACTCAGGTCTGGTGGGAGGGCGCGTGTGTCTGACTATGGAATCACCAATGACAAGTGTGTCTGGCATTTTTTTTGGCCTTTGGGGCTGTGACTGTTGATTACTCTGACTGTGGTCCTTTGTGTGTAATGTGTTGTGTGGGTTAAGGTGAGGTGTGTTTTTTGGGTGTCTGCTTTGGTGGCCTCTGCTGTTTTGGTAAATTTTTGATCAGAGCCTCCGAGTGTTGAGATACCATTTTAATTATAGATGAGATAGCGTATAGGTCCAAGTCAGGGAAAGCTATTCCTCCTTTGGCCCAACTATTTAAACGATATTTTAAAGCTACTCTTGTTTTTTTTTTTTTTTTTTTTTTCCGCACTGCCATAATTTGGTATGTGTGTGTGGAAACAGGTTGCTTCAGCTAAGAAGGGGTCTGTAAGGAAGAAAACATTACTCTGTCACTGCAGGTATGAGCCAGGAAGAGGAGAGAGGGTGCGAATTTGTACCTCTTTGCTCCTGTAACTCCACAGTGAAGCTCTGCTTTGCAGTACCTGCATTTCAAAGGACGATGTCAGCTTCTGGAAAAGCGAATCATCAAATACACCCCGCGATGTTAGGAGAATGTAAATCTCACAAGTTCAGGGATTTCTGCCTTTCTTAGGTTAGGCAAACTGCTGATTTACATAAACTACAGTGAATGCTTTCACTTCTGGTGGTAACAAAGTGTCGCCATTTGTGAAGCACTGGACATAGTTTAGAAATAAAGACTGAAACTCAAAATCACCTGGTTATTACAGGTACTAAGTGCACTTCCAAATATGTGTTACTGCTGGACAGTGCTCTTCTTACTGTACTTTGTGGATGGTAGCAGCTTTTTTATTTTCACCTGAATATAGCTTTCTAAATTGCCTCCCCCTCCCAAAAAAAGGGGACCAAAACCATCACTACTGTGTGTGTGTTTGCCTTCTCTGAAGGATTCATTCCAGATACAAAATAAATCCGTTCATCAGAACGGCAGCAGGCATGACATTTCAAGCGTGCATCTGTAATGCACGCTGGAAACAGGAAGACGGTTTTCTCAAATGTTTTTCCTTCCTGAAAGTAATTCAAAGTTACTCCATAGCCAAACTGACTCACAGCACCACCTTACAGTGTTTCATGGTCTTGTTTGTGCGGAAGTATGCGAAGGTCGCAACCGCAAAAATCTGGTTGCGATAATACGTAAGTACCGAATAATATAAAGTATCTTTGGAAGTATTATCATTTTAATTATTGTTAGTCTTTCTTCCATTGTAAAAAAAAGATTCTATTCCAATTTGTTATAAGGAAACATATATTTTTAAGACTATTATTATAGTTGAGGTGTATTATATTCTTGATGTCCTTGGCTAATATAATTCCTAAATATGTTATTTGATCAAAGTTAGATTTATATTTATGATATTTTTTTCTAATGTATTGTTATTTGAGTGGATGGGAAGTATTTTTATTTTGTCATCATTGAAAACCAAACCTGACATTTTTTTGAAAATCATCCATAGAGTTAAATAAAGAAGCACTAGAAGAATTATTCCCTTTTAGTGTAATGAGGACATCATCAGCAAAGAGCTGAATTTTAGATGATGTATCTGTATTTATATTAAAGCCTTCTATGTCTTTATTCATTCTTATTACATTAGCCAAATGTTCCATTATTAAGGTAAATAAAGGAGAAAGTGGACAGCCATGTTTGGATCCTTTTAAGACTGGAATGTTTTGTGAGAAATATGTACCAATTTTTATATATGCTAAAGCCCCTTTATATAGGCATTCAATTAGATTTACAAAATTATCCAAGAAATTCAAACATTTAAGCAATATAAACAAATAATCCCAGTTTACAGAATCAAAAGCAGAATTTATGTCTAAACTTAATGTTAAATCCTTTTTTTTCTTATTTGAGTAATCTATTAGGGTTTATGTTCTTTTTATGTTGTCAAATGTATTTCTGTTAGTTATAAAACCTGTTTGATCTTCTTCAATCACATTTGGGAGAAATTTCTTCAATCTGTCAGCATAAATAATTATAAACATTTTATAGTCAACATTCAGTAAAGAGATGGACCTATACAAGGAACAATTTGTTGGATCTTTGTTGAATTTCAATATTGGTTTAATAAAAGTGTATTTCCAAGATGGGGGACTTATAGATTCACTTTGGGCTGTTAAAAATATGTTTTGTAGTAAATTAAGAGCACTTTTGGGCATTATTTTATAAATTTCTGGAATGATTCCATCATTCCCTGGTGCTTTATTTAATTTAAGTTTATTGATTTGAGTTTGGATATCTGTGGATGAAATATTTTTATGTATTAGATCTGCTTGTTGTTTGTTAAGAGTTTTATTAGTATATTTACTTATAAATTATTTTACTTTATCTTTTGATTCCATTTTAGCTGTATTGTGATTAGTTTTATGAAAGTAGTCCCTGAATTCTTCTAATTTAGCTTGTAAGTTAAAAACTTTCCTTTTTTTCTTTATGGAAAATATCTCTTTAATATGATTGTGTTTATTAAGTCTTTTAGTTTTATTTTTAAGTTTGTTTAAGTATTTAGGATACATTGAGAAGCCTAAGAATTTATATTTTTCTAGACAAATCATAGTCTTATGGTTTAATATTTCTTTGTATTTATTATTTAGCTTGCTGATTTCCTCCATTATGTCTTTATTAGTTTGATTGTCTTTGTTATTTAGTTTAAGTTTATCCAGTTTATTCTGTATCTCCCATAAGTCTCTATTCTGTGATTTCCATTTATTACTATACCATCTTGTTATTTGCCCATACAAATATGCTTTTAGGGCATCCCAAATATATGTGACCGACATGTCTCAAATTTAAACCCAAAATGAAAAATTACCCAAAGTAAAAAAAAAATCAATAAAATGAAAACCAAAAAAAAAAAAACAATTACAAAAACACTTTTTTGTCAAAAACTTCAGTCCATACATACTTGCCAAACCAATTATTAATTTATTAACATTAATTACTTAATTTAATACAAAAAAAATTATTAATTAACCAATACCAAATCCATTAAAATACATATAAAAGAAAATAACAAAAATAAAAAGTAAAATATATAAATAATAAAAATAAATACCAAATAAAGGGAATAGATGAAATAACAACACTAAATTCAAATAGGAGGACAGACAATAGGAGGACAGGTGTAACTAACAAATGTGGTGTATATAACCAATGCCTGTATATAATAAATAAAGTTGTAGAGAAAAGGAGAAAGAAGGAAGAGATGGATTAGATGGAGAAGATGGGGGGGGTGGTGGATGTAGTACTAGAGGGTGGTAATGTCTAGTAATCTGCCAAAAATGTCAGTCATTTACAGAAAAAGAACAGAAAAGCATTAAAAAAAAAGAATATATATAATACCTAAAAAAAAAATAAAAAAAAAAAAAACTAATGCACTTATATGTATATTTAGGGCTTGTTTTTTTTTTATTTTAGATTTTTTGTACCAGAATATTAGAGGGGGAGGGGGGGAGAAATTTGGGAAGAAATAGAAATAATTGTGGTGTGGTGGTAAGTTAACCTAGAAAAAAAAAAAACAGGTCTCTTTGACTTTTTTTCCATTTATTACCATTTGAAATTATTAGCTAATAAAAAATAATAATAAATGTAATTGATGACTAGAGGGAGAGATTTATTTTTACTATATTTAAAACAAAGTTTTAACACACTAGTTTTTAACATACATATTAAGTTTATTTAATTATATATATATATATTATATGTGTTATGTTTAGTTTTTTTTTTTATTAAATATTAATTCAATATATAAACAAATATGTTTATTTTATAATATGATATTATTATTATTATATATTTATTATGTATTTTATTAAATGTATTAAAAGTGATTTTATTGGTTTATTATTTAATTAATGTATTTATTAATTATTAATGGTGCAAAGTAGTATGTAATGAAGTCCAAGCAAGTCAATGGCGAAAAAAAGCATACTTTGTTTTTTGTTTGCGTTTGTTTTTTTTTTGTTTTTTTTCAATTAAATTGGTAAATTTCTTTCTTTTTTTTTTTTTTTTGGCTTTTACGCACTGCTTTGGATTATTGGTACTTTTGAGTGCTTTCACTTTGACATTTCTATGTCTGGGGAAGTATTTAGTTCTATAACATTTTGTATCTCATTATTTATAAATTCTTTGACTTCTTTTAATTGAAAAAGATATGCTGGGATTCTTCTAAATTGTACATTAAATGTTATGTTTATAGTGAGTTCAAATGATATAGAATTGTAATCAGAATATGGGCAAGAGATGATCTTAGATTTAGTTAGAGCATTAATTAATTGATTAGAAATTAGACTTCTGTCTATCTTAGAATAAGAACCATGTCTATTTGAAAAGAAAGTAAATTGTAATGACTTTGGATCAGCTTGATTATTGATATCATTCAGATTATATGAATTCATAAAGTCTTTTAAGTACTTAGCCTGAGATGATATTCTTCTTTTCCCTAAAACACTCATTTCACTTTCATTTAGGATGCAATTAAAATCACCTGCTATTATGATATCTCCTTTAGATAAGATAACTATTTGATTTAGGTGTTGCTTCACTGTATTAATTCCTATACCTGGTATCAAGTAAAACATTAATCAGTGTAAAGGTTTTTCTACTTATTTCTACAATGACTAAACAAAACATTCATTTGTCATCTTGATATGTCTTTATTATTTTGGGAATGGGTAATGTTTTATTCCAAAGAATTGCTACTCCTCTTTATTATTTGAATGTTCAGAACTAGATAAAATTGTATATTCATTAGTGCTTAATTTAGATGTATCATCTTTCAATAGATGTGTTTCTTGCAGGAATATTATACTAGATTTGTATAAGTTTAGGTATCTAAATAAACTACCACTTTTACATGGGTTGTTTAAACCATTAATGTTGATTGGAATACCTTTCAATGAAACCATTTTAGATATGTAAAGATGTTAAAAAGAATTAACATTATATCAAGATCTATTGGTTTTCTTTTCTTTTCTCTGATTTTATCTCCAATATATGTTAATTTAAATCTTCCTTTCTTGAATGATACTATTTTGTGGGTGTGATTTACTTTAAGACTGTTTAACATTGGTACCTTTTGAATAATAAACATAGTGGATGTCATGATAATATGATTATTATAACAGTAAATTGGTTGCATATTCTTGAAAAAAAACCTGCAACCCTCCTGGAGTTATAAACTCCCAATCCAAGTAGCATCAACCACTCGAATTTACCACCCTATCCATAACAGCAGTATTATAGCATCCACCCTATAAGTATATTTAGTAATTACTTCTATATTTCCCATTTTCACCTATCTTTTTAGTTGACCTTATATACTAAAAATAACTCATCAACCTATTAATGTTTAACATGCAATGTTATGTTTAGTGTTCTTGACTCTTTCATATACACTAGAAATTTCCTTGTACTAAACATTTTATCTAACTCTAATATTCAGTCCTAATTTAGTGCATACATTTGGCAGGAACAAATACTGAAACTGATATACTGATACAACAATTCTTAAATTCTGTTAACAATCTGTTATAGAGATGTAATAGAATAAGAATCAAATCTTATATACTTTCTAATTAACTAGACTCTAATATGAGCAATATTGTTATTAAGAATTTGAATGAATATAACAGTTTTTTCTGCCTAGAAAGATAAAATAAATGAGTCTCAAGTGACATTTACATATCATCATATATATAAATCAACTTATATTTAAACTGCCCTGGAATAAAAAAAACAGTATAATAAAGCAACCTGCTGTAACAAATTATTAAGTTATCATAAGGTTACTTTTGTAACTGCAATATAATGCAGTCATATGAACAGTATTGACTATTTTCATTGACTAAGCAATTTGTTCAGTACTCACATGTAATTGCATTCATACTAAACTCACACGAACATAAAGTTTAAGGATGCAGCAATGTGATTGTTTCCCAAGAAAAAAAAGGTTCCATACTGTGCATAATTCTATATAGAACAACATTACAAAACTGCTTTGCCATCTGATCAAATACTGTCATATAGGTACTCTTATTCTTGTGAAAAAGGAAATTTAATATTCCACAATTCTATGTTATTTCTACTAAGAGTAACATTATAAGAACCTTACAATATGCATTTACATACATGTTTATACATATATACTCACACGTTTATATATATATATATATATATATATATATATATATATATATATATATATAAAAGTCAACTTTGAAACATCTAAAACCCATAACATCTAATTTCATAACACTGAGACCAGAACATCTAAAACCCAAAACATCTAAAACCCATAAAATTGAATTTCATAATATCTAACACTACAAATCAAATGAAAATAACATCCCCTCCACATATAACGACACCAAACTACCACACTTTTTACTACATTGCCCCCCTGCACCCCCCATGTGAGGGGATCCACTCCCCACACACACACACCCTGTATATTAAATATACCAACTCCAAGATCACACTACAGTGCAAAAAAGTTAATTTCCTAACCCCACTCTATCAAGCCCCCCTGCAGAAATGTAGCAAAAAGTGTGTTTGGTAGTTTGATGAAAGGGTATATTTCCCAACTCCAAGAATTGTGCAGTCTTGCACATCTGCTGACTATTTATGTAGTCAACCAAGTTTTGTTTTGTTGACTAAACAGATGTCGACCAAAGAGGGATTCAATAATATTCAGTTGTTATTTTTTTAAGATTCAGAAGAGCATTTTGCAAACATGCAAAGCTGTGGTGGTGCAGCAGTAGCGTTGTTGCCTCACAGCAAGAGGTTCTCCTGTTCGATTCTCGGCTGCAGCACCTTCTCTGTAGAGTCTGCATGTCCTCCCTGCGGTTGAGTAGCATTCGAAAGACATGCATAAAATGGGCATGCCTTTGTTGAAGGTTGGGCGTCAAGCTGGCACCTTGGCACCCATAAAAAAATTACTGTCAATCATTAGCAGACCGGAGTTCCGCTGTGGTGATCCCTAACCAGGAAAAGCCGAAAGAAGAAGAATAACAGTTCAGCAATAGAAATATTTAGATTGTTTCAATGAGTAGGAGAAGGCAGAATTTTATTTCCTGGCTGTTCTTACTACTCTTGGACAAATGCTGGTTTTAAGTGGGAAAACAATAAGTATCTTCTTGAGCCTTATCTGCCTAATACCCCAATTCCAATTATCCCAAAGTAATTAGTCCTCACCTCTGTTTTCTGTTGTCTCACTACTGTGAAACTACAGTTCAAGTGATCACTGTTTTTAACCCTTGCAGAATGTTTGTTTTCTCCATGGTTGTAGAACACTGGAGTTAGCAAATATAAGTAAAGAGGATATGGGGGTATAGTCTTGATACCTTAACCAAGGAACCAAATGGGCATGCCCTTCTCTGACAATGCAGAGGAAGAATTAGGTTGTGGGTGTGGATCCATTTCTGTAGGCAGCATTTAAACTGTTTTGTTAATGCACAGCTGTGGGGCTGGATCACATTCAGCCTAAAGTGCAGAGGCACTGGGGGTTGTTGGGGTGTCACAGTCAAGACCTCTTTTCAGCATTATCCTTAACCATGGCACAAAGTGATAAGATCTTATGGCACCCTGCTGACCCATGTTTGATTGGTGTTGGTGGTACTGGAGAGACTGGGTGGTGGTGGAGGAGGGTTGAGGTGAGAGATGGATAGCAGTTCACCCATCTTGATAGGAGAGAGGCTGAATAGACTCACAGCAAAAGTAGCATTTAGAGCCCAATGAACTCCATGTAAGGTGCACACACCTTGGTCAGGAGGTTATAGGTTCATGAGGCACTCTGTTTGACATGTATGGCAATCTATTCCAGAGTCTGGGGTCCATTGTATTCTATAATGGGTCTAATGAAGGATGAGTACAGTGGGACAATTACTCATTCATATCCAAAAGGCAGCCATTCTGGAGCTTGCAATGCTGCCACAGGTTTATGGGGGGGTTAGGACACACTGCCTGGAACAAATATGAAGCTGCACCAGCATCTTAAATCTCTTCATTGGTCCCAGACATGGGCCAGAGTGAACCTGCTCAAGGCTAAGGTGGTTCCACTGGACCCAGTGAATGAGGAGCGAAGCTAGTTGCAGATGACAGCTGAAGGGTGTAAGATAAGGAAAAAACAATAATTTTCAGTGCTGCATGGAAGTTGGGCAATACTTATGGATAATCAGACTTGGTAAGTGGCCCCCATTTTCAAAACAAAACTGGACAGGAGGGTATATTATAATTATAGATGGATCACACTTCTCAACCTCACTGGGAAAGCATATGTCAGGAGAGTGGAAAGGAGAAGCAATCCAAGCTGAGACTGAAAGTGTATAAACACTTTGTCATTGCCCAGGTATTTGAGGGTCATGGCAGTTTGCTGTTACTGTTCTGCATATGTTTTGAAGTGCTTCAGAAGGCATATAATCATGATTCCTAATAGAGTCTTGTGATACATTCTGCATCAATCCAGGTTTCATGGACTGCTGCTGCATGGTATTTAGTTACTGTATGCATGGAGGAATGAGAGCATTATATCTGGAGTCTCTCTGTTAATTCATAAATAGTCATGATGCATTTAGGATTCCACCAAGAGTATGTCTTGTCTTTTGTGATTTTCAGGGAAAGAATATCAAGGCAAAATCAAGGATTTCAGAATGCCCAAGTGGGGGATGTGAGATTAGATCAGTACTGGTAGGGCTGCTCCATGGTATACAGTGAGTTATCTTTTGTCATCCTTGATGGGAATCAGAAGACATCTGCTGTGATGTCATAGTAGAGATACTGACACTACCCATTCCAGTCCACCTGCAATGCACCTCCGGTCATGCGGCACAGGTACTCAGAATTGTGCTCTCTCCACCAAGAAAAGGCTAAACAGCCTGTATATTCTTAACCCCCTCACTCCTTCTAAAGCCTTCTAACCCCACAGGGTAATTCCTATGCATAAATTATTAGCATAACTGTTAGAAGAAAAACGTATTACAAAAAGGACTTTACATTTTGAGTAGCTGCTGGTTTAATGCTTTTACCCTACAAACATGGCTACCAAAATATATATTCAAAAATGTACAGCAGATAGCATAAATGGGTGAAACATACAGTCTACTGGTAATGCTATCATGGTTACGATTATCACCACAAAGGTCAGAGCATAAGAATAGAATTTTTGAGAGCCACAGACACCTCCAAATCAAAAACTACATCAGTTATTAACAAGTATTATTTTATTATGGGTTACTTACAGCTTTTGTCACAGTAGCAGGTGAAGCATAGGTTAGATCAGAAGTCTCAAACAAAAGTTTCATGTTTCCCATCAAATGCAACTGATCTCCATTGCTCAGTTGTAAAACCTAATAAGAAAATTATGCAAATATCAGACTTAAATATAACTGTAGAAAAATATATATTTGGTTGCAAACTTCTGTATCAGTTTGTGTCCACTGATCAAAACATTGTGATAGTACTAGACAGTAATAAGAGACCAAAGCTTTTCTTCAAAGAGCTTGTTTAATAGGTCTGAATTGCATCCCTCAGAAATCTGGTTTTATGAGTACATTACTTTACCATTGCAAGATCACTGAACCATGATTCAAACCTAGCTACCACACAGATCTTCAACCATTTAGATTCTTGTTACTACTTCAGAATCACATAGAGACTGCAGTATGTTAATTCATGGCACTTTCCAGTCACTGCTGTGAGCTCATGTGAAATAATAAACAAGTGTTTAGCTTTGTGATGTAAGTATACCCTCAGTCCTTGTGGGGATGATAATTCACTTGCATATCATACTCGAGACTTATTATTGTATTCTGTGGTACTAAGAGTCTATATTACTTGTTCTTTGGAGTTCACTGTTCTACCTCTATTTCTCAAACCTGTTCAGTAAACAACACTTGAAACAGAATCATATCTAGTATCTGAAACTGTTTTTCCAGAATTAAATTTGAACTCAGCATTAAGTCACAATGCAGCATTGGGTTACTGTATCATAACTGCATGCCTAGGTGTGTAGTAAAGCATGAGGCCAAAGTCCAACTGTCTTTCCCCATCTACATCATACACACGCACACACACACACACACACACACACACACACACACACACACACACACACACACACACACACACACACACACACAAAAAAACAATATCCTGAAGTATTTTAATGCAATTCTAAAATTAAATTATTTGTACTATAATACATGGTATTTTAAGACATTTTTCATGTTAGGATTGTTAGTAACATTCATAAAAGAGAAATGAATATATATATATATATATATATATATATATATATATATATATATATATATATATATACACACACAAAAAGAAAACTGATCATTTTGACAAGTCTGAAGCATAGTATACAATCAATGGAATGTGTGCTGATCAGTTAACAGGACATTCATCAAATGCTGAATGATTGGAAGAAAAGCAATGAAACAAGTTTCACATAACTTTGTAGGTACTTTTTTGCTTGGGGGTCAAATCCCCCTGCATCCCATATGTGGGGACACCCCACACACTCTCCAAACTTTAATATACCTACTCTGACATCATACAACAGTAAAGAAAAAAGAAAACGTCACTGTTGATGAAAGTTGTTTGATCATTCAGCACTCAGTGAAAGTGCAGCTGTTCAAACAACAGGCACCCCAATCAATGTATTGCTCCACATTTTGTTTTAGTTTTACATAGTATAATTTGAAATTATCTATTTATGTGGTTGTTTGGTTGTTTATCTATTTAGAGATGAGGTTAGTATTTTGAGCTGTAAGACTACAAAACCACAATTCTGTTTACTCACACGTTCTTTATTTTATGAAATCTCTGCTGGTCTTACATTATTACCTTCTTGTAATATGTATAATGATTCATTTAATGCTTAAACCCTTTCTATATCAGTAGAACATGTGTAATAGAAGTGGAAAGTAGAAAAGAAATAGAATCACAGAGTCTCATAAATTCTTTAATGAATACTCTGATAGATTTCCTGTATTGAGAATATTTGAATAGTAGCAAACAATTTGATGAGTAATTGCAATAAAGCTTAAGTGTTTCCATCAATGCATGAGGCACTGAATGCAAACACTTTAACAATTAATTGCATGGTACTGCACAAATTGTTCACTTCAGCAACAAACTTTACAATATTTTGCAGTGAAAGCATTTATTGGTAATATTAAGAAATCTGTATTTTATTTTGTATGTGTAATGTTCATGCCATAACACACAATTGTGTGACTATGTATTGTTTAGAACTGTCTAATGTTTGCACTGGGCTTCCCTTATCATATTCAAACATTATGTGAATAACTGTCATTGCATATATTATCATAAGCTTTTTGCACTTGCACACATGGGAACATCACAATAACAAAAGCAGCTAAGTGTGTGATCACAAAAATGCTAAAATTTAAACAGGAACAAATTCAGACAATTCCTGTTACCAAAACTCAGGCTTAAGGGGGTTGTGGTTACCTTGGTCAGCTGTAGGTCCCTTTGCAAAGTGGTACCACCGCAGCTCCCTTCTGTCCTTCAGAAACTCACACAAATGCCCACATATATATCTACATATATACACTATTCATGGCCACAGACACGATGAAAATACCACATGATATACTGAAGCGGCACATCACTCATGCAGTACCACTGCTCTGTGCTTGCTTTAGTGAGAAGATTTGGGCTGAAGTGGTGCTGTAACCCAATGGCAGCACTCATCGAGTACCACTGCTCTCTGCTCGCTTTAGTGAGCAGATTTGGGCTGAAGTGGTGCTGTAACCCACTGGCAGCACTCATCGAGTATCACTGCTCTCTGCTCACTTTAGTGAGCAGATTTGGGCTGAAGTGGTGCTATAACCCACTGGCAGCACTCATGTAGTACCATTGCTCTGTGCTAGCTTTAGTGAGCAGATTTGGGCTGAACTTTACATAAGACAGTCAAACAAGGCTGTGCAGTGAAGTAGGACAGTGGCATCTTTCACAATACAAACCTAATGAGATGTACATATTGACCGATACTCAGGAATAGGTAATGAGCTACCTGCACCTTGATCAGTTTTTAACTACTGAACATTACACTGCACAGATAGGGAAGGATGGAGTTGTTCATATTTCTCAGATAGTAAATGTTCAGGTGATGTAAATGTATCCAGACAGAGGTTTAGATCTGGGGAAGTTAGGATGGTATTGTCCTACTCTTCAAATATTAGTCACATTCATGATGTTATGAAGAGGAATTGTTACTTTCTTGCAATGGATGAAAAGATTGGGAATGTTGTAGGTACAGAACTGAAGTTCTGTTTCAAGTATAGGAAGTCCTGAAATGGCTTTTTTGCTATAAGGACAGCAATGGGACTACTTGAAACTCACAGCAATTTGGTATTTTAACTGCAGGTCATGCAGTGTTTGCTTTTTCATAGAAAATGGTAACATCTTTATTTATCCTACCACAAAGAGAGTCTATGAGTTCTCCCACTATGCAGATTGCTCTAGTAGAAATCTAGTCTATTTATTGAAATGTGGAGTTTGTCCTGCATTTTATGTTGGAAAACCGAATCATTATTTTAGAGAATGTATTCTTGAGCATGTACCTGATATCCGTAGAGGTGAGGAGAATAATAACCATAATGTGAAAGAAGGCTTGAGGCATACTTTTACTCTTTTAGTTTTACAACTTGTAACAGATAGTTTGAGACTTGGTGACCTTAGAAAGTAAACTGAGGATATAGAAATGAGATGGATTACTATTTTACAACCTGACAAGGGTTTTGGTTTAAATGAAACTGTCTTTATAAGCCTCATTTGAGGTCACGTGATCGTTTTAAATAGATTTAAAAGTTACTTTGTAACTGAATTTATATAAATTAAGCTACTTTGTAGTATTATTTATGGTCTAATGAAGCATCCTTGGTAGACGTGAAAGAGTTTACCTAATTTATTTATTAAAGATTTTTATGATTTTATAAGCCCATGCTGCAGTTTCTTTTGTTTAATTTGCTGTTTATAAGTTTTTCCTCACTGTTTACTCTGTTGCTGGTGATTTTTGTTCCAGTATCTTTATCCTACCCTCATACATTAATGGGCCCTCCCCCACTACATAATCAGTGCATTGCATGGTAAACAAGTTGATTCTGGTGTGTGTCCTGTCCTGGCTGCTCCTTTTCAAAACGTGTATGCATTCTGCTGCACAGTAAAACAAAATTGTTGCTAAAATATGCATCCCAGATATGTACCCACTCCAATGCCGCAGCACCCACAGCACTACTGCTTGTATATAACACAGCCTGCTATAATATACATCTTTTCTTTTTTATTACATCCATTTTTTTATTCAGATTTAATATAAAACAGGAAATACAAATCAAACAAAGAAGGTTTTAAAACATGAAATGAATAAAACAGAGCAGAATAAACACAACACAACAACAATAAGTATAACTATATACAAGATTAACAGTCCCATTAGAGAGTGCTATATGGGTTGTCCATGAATTATGAACTCTCTTAGTATTGAGGAAAAATGTCAAATTTAGCAGATTATAAATAGAATGAATTAAAGTTAATTCACAAGTTTTTAAGAGTATTATTAAGGTTAGTTTTAGATCTGGCAGTTAATTTAAAAGCTTTACAGTATTAATAGATCTGTTGACAAATTTAGACCAATTGATTGTAGAAACAGAATCCCATTTAGTCATTATATAGCATTTTATCATGGAAAATAAAATGACAAGAGCTTTTAGATGAATAATATTCATGTTAACTGGGGAAATGATTAATTTAATAGTAAAGTTCCAAGAAAGGGGTTGTAAATCAATAAGGATATATTTAATTTTGACTTGAGCAGTTAACCAAAGATTATTAATATACTTACAGTTCCAAAAGAGGTGCAAAATATCAGCAGTGCAGTTACTAAACAGTAAAGGATTAAAGCTGGTTATTTCTGTGGGGTGTGCTAAGCATGGTTATTTATCATAAATTGTGTGTAGTAAAATTTCTTAAAGGGAATATGTTTACTATTGAGAGTTATAAGTTGGCTAATGAAGTTTGTAACTGTCAACAATGAATTCTGATTTTGTCAAAAAGAACTAAATAATAATACATTTTGGAATTTTATATTTAAGAAAGTTTTGTAAGCTGAAAAGTAGATTTCAGTGAAAGTAGAGCTTGTATTAATTGCTGATAACAATTAATCTGATTGTGTAGTTCATGGTTAAATAGAAATTTTGACTTTATAGTGCTCTATATAATATAGAGATAGGTAAGTAGCCTTTTGGAGGGTTTAAATAGAGGAAAAAAATCAGTGAGTGAGTGAGTGAATGAGTTAAACTGGCAACTGACAAAGTCCCAGACTAAATACTGTTTTAATAGAGGAACGCTAGCTAAATCTGTTGGGGCATTACTTATTAAGATTCAAAATAATAAAAGAGCAAAGCAGTGCACAATTATTGAGCAATGTAAAAAACAACAAAACTGGTAGGCAGATATAGTGTAAGAAACTTTAATAAAACATGAAATAAAAGCAAGATATGTGCTTTCGTACTCAATCCAAGTACTTCATCAGCTCTAAGTTAAATATGCAATACACCTTCCTTTTATAGGCTAATGTTTTAAGCCACGTGACTTCAATAAGGGTTTAATGGATATAAACTCATTTAGCCCTTTCACTTTAGTTGCCTGCAAAATACTCATCCATTTAATTTCCACACACTCTGTACATGTTCTGATATCACCACCCCATAAACCAATCTTACAAATCTCCAAGACCAGGAATTTAAAGTGATGACTATTCCCAGCATGGTTAATATGTTTAGAGAGAATTGTTATTATCTGACTTGCTTATGCAGTAAAGATATTCTCTGATGCAGTCCTTCAGACAGCGGTTGGTCTTACCAACAGAGACTACTCTACAGATTTCAAAGGAGGCTAAATAAACTAAATTACATGTATTACAGTTTGCATAAAGATTAATATCATAAATACATTGAGTATCTGGATGAATAAATTCCTTTTTACATTATTTATTAAGATATTGGGATTTGTGTGGCTTGGTTGAAACACAATAACAATATTCTCTAGGTGGAGATGTTTTATCAGTTTCTGAAAGTTACTAATGTGGTTCTTAAGAACATTACCAATTTTGATCTTATTTATATTATTGGGATATAAAAAGGGAATGGTGTGAAGATTACATCTAAGTGTTTTAGTAGATTTATACCAAATCATAAGGCCAAGCAGGAGTCCATTGATTATTGTTAGGATTGAAATTAATTGCTTTTAAGAAAGAGAGGCTCTTTTTATTAAGTAATTTACAGTCTGGGAGAGTCATCTTTTCTGCATCTGACAATGTTACACAAGCAAGCATGATACGGATATTTTACTGAGGTTCAGAGATCACTATGTTTTGCACCCTTCTCATACTGCATGAAGTTTCTGAGTTTCCAGGGTGATATCTTTCTGCAAGGTACATAGACATCATCTCTTTATAGTCTCGTCCTTACCACATAGCATGTGCATGTGAGTATGTATGTGTGCGTGTGCGAGTGTGTATTTGTGTGTGTGTGTGTCCTATGCATTACCTCACTCACCACCCATCCACTACTGGTGACATTATCGAAACCATATATGGTCCCTAGTTGCACATACTTATGTGTTGTGCAAACTTTTCCTATCTTTTCATTGCCTGGATGGGCAGAGTGCCAATTCTCTGTGCCCGTTATGCAATCACAGGATTTTTTTGTTTGTTTATTTATTTATTTAAGTCTGTTAACTGGGGCAGTGCACTGATCTCAGTAGCTAATTACAATTAATCTCAGTGGACAAATTACAAGCACAGGCAAAGGTGATTACAACTGCTATGGTAAGAAATATGTAGAATAAGACAGACATTCATACAATAATATAAATAATTGCAATGATTACAATCATAGAACATTTGTTAAGAAGAGCATGCAGAATATAAACAAATGACGTAATACGTGTTGGAGCCTTTGTAAATCCAAACAAATCAACAGCACTTTCAAAACATGATCTTCAGATGTATTAGGTTTACTATTTCAGGTGACACAGCCTACCATTATGTGCACTTCATCTTGTAGACGGTCTTGATTTGTTTTTTGTTGTATTCAGTCTGTGGCAGCTGCTGGTGCACTGCAAAAATGCATAACATATTGAACATGCTCAAACCACCTATATTGATGGCAAAATAAACATATTCCATAAAATGAAATATGTTGTGTGGTGAGCACGCTCTGTAAACCAATCTATATGTTGTATCACACATGCTCATTGCACCATATACTTCTAAAACTGACTTAAGCTTGCATACTGTTAAGCATGCGAATACAGTTTGTACCCAGCAGTCCAGCATCTTGTTAAGTAAAACAAGTACATTAGGAAAATGCACATATACACTCTCTCTCTCACACACACACACACACACACACACACACACACACACACACACACACACACACACACACACACACACACACACACACACACACACACACACACCATGAACACACTTTTAGCAAAATATAATTACACATTTTTTGTGAAATGGCATTTCTGTATTATTAAAATGATTCATCTATATTTTTTTGCCATTCTATAGGTGTGAATGCACGTGTGACTACATTTCCTAATATACTATATAATATAATGTTACACATTTGCATTTGAAAATCAGTAATATTTAGTGATGAGACTTCGTGGATGTGCACACATGCTGTTCTCCTCCAGATTACTAAAAGTCTTCATAAAAGTATTTTCGATCAGGCTGAACTCTAGCTAAATCGCAAAGAGAGTGCCGAACATTCATGAATGGCAGAAAAAGAAGAAATATGAGGGAAAAACTGTAAGGAAGAAAACAAGAAACCATGTCTCAGGGTGAGCAGGAAAAGGGATAGCGAAAGTGATGGCAGCCCAACAGCAGATGAGTGAAGTAAATAAAGAGATAACTGACTGAAATTATAAAACAGATTAAGTGCATGCTGGAGTATTTAAAATCTTGTTGGATTATATCAAGAAAATAATAAATGACTTGATGAGATGGAGACGGTGGTCTCTAGTCAGGGGAACTTGTTAGCACTAAAAAACATGGAGAGGGAAGCCAACATGATGCTACCTGAACTGGAAGCAGCTTGTGAAAAAAAAATGAAGAAAAAATACAAGAGACAAAGGTCAGGGAAAAATGAGAAAACTTGAGTGCAACAAATGTTCTTAAGGGAATAGTGGAAAAAGTTTGCAGACTGCTTATGGTATATCAGTTAAGCAACTGGTTTGGGCTACTAAAAGATATTATTTTAGTAGACAGCATAGAGTGAACACAGCCCTAAGAACTGCTTATAAGTTCTCACAACCAATAGAGATAAAATTGGAAAATATTCCAACTTAAAGTACAAGTGCTGAGTTTGCTACTGAAGAAAGGGAAAACATTGATAATTGGAGACCATGGATATTTGTTGATCATGACTTCTCCCTGAGAATGTATCTAAAAAGGAGCAAATTTTCCCTGTATTTTAAAATTTGCCAGCAAATTAATTTGTAATTTAAGCTGGTATATCTGGCCATAATGAAGATCTTTTTTTTTCTGCTGGGAGGTAAGTCCTTTTTAGAACTGGAAGGAGTTGCAGCTGAATTATTGAGATACAAGGTGCAAAGTGAGATGGAAGAAAGGAACAACTTGGAAGGAGAACATATCCAAAGAGAAACTAAGAGGTTAGAGATCAGACATTGTAAACAAACTCACAAAATCATCTAGAAACCCATATGTCACCCACAGGATAGTCAGCTGGCTCACAGACTGAACCCATGAAGTTAGGATAGGGGAGTTTACCACCACAAAGAGACCAGTAGCTAGTGGAGTCCCTTAGGGCTTTGTGCTGTTTTTTTTCCCATTTTGGCATCAATATCTCTGAAGTCAAGGCCAATGTCAAGGGCTTGTGGCTGACCAAGTTTGGAGATGATTGCAAACTAGGTGTAGTAATAGAATCTCCCAGTTACACAAATGCTTTTCAAGAAGGCCTGACACAGGTTAATAACTGGTGCCAGATCCACAGTCTAAAACTCAGTGCCAAGAAATGTATAATACTATCCTTTGGGAAAATAACTACCCCTGAAAAGATATCAAATGAGTAGACCCAGTAGTCAGGGAGTTGTGAATATATGTAGACAGCAACCTAGCCTTTGACCAAAATGTGTCTATGGTAGTAAGGAAATCAGTCAATGTTGTGCAGCTTATAAACAAGGGTATGGCATCCAGGTCCAAGAATGTCACTATTCAGCTGTACTTAGCCCTTATCAGACCAGTTATAGAGTACAGCACCCCCTACCTTATGTATCTGGCCAGGCACATACAGCAAATGGAATGTCTACAGGGGTTCCTTTGAAAAAGAATACTGGGCATTAGCAACATGTCCTGTGCAGACCATCTCAAAGTCCTATCCCTGCACTCTGTTACCTACAGACAGTTGAGAGGTAATCAATGTCTGGCTTACAAAGCATCCTCTTATCCCACTCTGGTGGACCTGCTGCACATTTACAAAACAAATAGCATCAGAATTATCTGGTCTATGGACCTATAGCTTGTCTGTGGCATAAATGGAACATTTTAGAGGGACAGGTATGTATGTCAGAGACTACCCCTTCTCTGGAGCAGGCTTCCCATCCATATGAAACAGAGTTCTGCTCTAATTAATTAAAGCTTAACTTGAATCAGTGGATGGGGTTCTGCCCTAATTAATTAAAGCTTAACTTGGATCAGTGGATGGGGAGTCAGTAATTTACCCTTGGTCTGGTACCTATGTCTCTAGAAAATGAAGTAGCCTGTAAATACTAGACCACACAAGCCCAAGCCAACATATACCCCTTAAAATGGCCCTGAGTAAGAAAAATGTAGATATTTTATGTACCATGGCTAGGTTATAAATGCCCCTAGGGTCATTAGCCTAGTATACTCCTATGAACCTTTGGAAGAGAAATGTCTATTAAAACCCCTTCCAATATTTAGGGGAAAAAAAGTTGGAATGTTGAGTGATATTCAAGGAGGGTCTGAGACAGACTGAAGACCGAGAAAGTATTAGAGAATGATAAGGTGGCAGAGAAAGCCATGAGACAACAAGTAGATTGAAATTCCTTTACAGAAGCGTGAGACTGACTTATAGATGAAATATTACATTTGTACTAGGCTAACTGTCCTTGTGGCAATTTATAAATGTACTACGTAAAGTGGAGTTAGTCATGCTGAGTATGTAACAGACTATAGAACAAGGAAGTTGTGAAAAGCAAGGACTAATGACATCAGATTTTGATAAACACTGGACTTTGAGAAGTCGTGATGGGTAAAGGGAACAATTCAACTAAAAGGAAAAAGGGAGAAAGAAAGACTTAAAAATAAAATGCATGATTGCAAGTATGCTTAAATTGTTTGTTAATCATAAATGAATAACTGTTTGAAGGAATTTGTGGGAACGAGCAATAAGTAAAGTAACATTGAAAAGTAGTGATACATGGTCACAGTCGATTCAAAATAAGCTGTACTCTAAAAATGAAGACAATAGTCAAGCAATAATTGAAAATGCACAATGCTTGCTTGCTTTGTAAAAATGTTAAACCTTGTCAGACATTGTTGGAGAAGCAGACATAAAAACACAATAAAATAGGAGTAAGATTGGTGATACAAGTTAAAAGGAAAGCATGAGGGGGATGACTCATTATGGAGGTGGAAAACAGACAATACCGATGGAATTAAGGTGGGATGGACATGGTGCAAGAACGGAGAAAAGAAATGTATATTAGTTTATACAGGCACAATAGAAAAGTCAGAAAAAAGTAAAGTAAATTAGGCAAAAGAGCTTGGGGGCAGGGAGGATAGGAAAACATTTGAAGGCTCAGGAAAAAGTGCTGTGAGAGATCACAGGCTCATAGAAAAATTAAGTGAAGGTAAAGGGGGGGGGCTTTAATTTATATAATTAGCTTTGCAAGCACTGAACTTATATTTTTGTTAGTTTAATAAATCTGCAAGGATGATCTGCATGAAGAGATAACAGACTCAAACAAGCTAAAAGCAAAGTAGGTATAGATGATATGATTGGATTAACCCACTGTGTTCTTAGAAGGAAGAATGATTTAAAAGGGAATGGGGAAAGAATGACACCAGAACTGTGACATTTAAGTTAAACACTTGTATTGTAAATTATCTCACTTAGAGGGGAAAAATGATAGAGCACTTTAGAAGGAGAAGAATCAGAATAACTAAGCTACAGGAAACAACCAAATAAACAAGAAAATGAGGAGTTAATTCAGAGCAGTCTGTGATCAGGCCATTATGGAAAGGCTTGGAGAGGTGGTAGGAAAATATAGTAATAGGAAGAAAAGTGAGCTGTATGTAGAAGCAGAAGAGCAGACACTAGATTAGCAGGGAAGATTTGTTTTATAGAGATGCAAAGGTGGAATAACGGAATCACTGTGGAATTGTAAGAGATGTGATGAGATGAGATAGGTATTGGGGAAATAGCTGATTTCCAACAAGGAATTAATGCTACTGGCAGGGTACTAGAACCATATAACATACCAAACAGATATCAGTGGAGCTCCCAGGTCAAGAGTTAAA
The DNA here is from genome assembly GCF_019279795.1 of Protopterus annectens. NCBI lineage: Eukaryota > Metazoa > Chordata > Ceratodontiformes > Protopteridae > Protopterus > Protopterus annectens. Next base: position 119,362,047 of record NC_056726.1, on the reverse strand, counting down.
ATATTAGAAGGGCAGATTTTAAAACAATTTTGTAAGACACATGGTTGGAGTAATGTGGGGAGAGTATTCCAGGAAAGTGTGGAGTACACATATTGCACAGGAAGATATCGTAACTGATCAAGAATAGACTGAATATATATGTAATAAAACAGCATGAGTATTTCCTAGAAAGAATGACTGCATACCCAAGACACTTTCAGATAATGCCTCTGCTGAAGGTGAAGTAAGAAACCAGCTATGAACTGTAAAGACTAATAGAGTTGAAGCTTAGGGGGAATCAAATGATTAGCAAAGAAAGAAAGGAGCCAGAGTAGTTAGAGGAAAATGGGAAAAACACCTAGAAGAGGTCAGAGAGTGAAGACAGATAACAATTAACATATTTATTTGCGCCCCCAAACTCCAGAAAAACTCCAGTAAATTAATGCAGCAAAAGTCAGAAAGAAAAACAGGAAAGGTGAAAGACATGTTAACAGGAGAGTTAGACCAAGACCAGGGGCAGGTAAATAAGGTGTTCACAAAGTACTATGTCAGATAACATACCATACTGTGTCTGGAGAATTTACATCACTCATACAAAGAAACCTTATAAGAATAAGCTTATTGGTGGAATGTTGATCAAACTGTTTAGAAACACCCTTAATAACACTGGCGTGTGAATCTGAATAAGCTAAAAGGTACCTATTTAGGTTATTCCTTTTCTTATTTGTAATAAATGTTATGTTATTAAGGGCATTTGTAAGCAGTTTGATCAACATTCCACCAACAAGGGCTCTGAATCTAATACAGGGAAGCGGCGTTTGGACCAATTGTATTAGTTCTCCTCTTATTCATCTGATGTCAGTGGTAACACTTCCTGTAGTGGTGTTAACAGTTGTTCTACTGAAAATTCACCTGGATAGACTGTTTCTTCTTTATGTAAGGCTGCTTCCAATGACAAGGATTTTACAGCCTCTTCTAAAGATTTTGGTGATAGAACTGTGCTTAATCTGTTTTTTTTTCCTCCCACCAAGGAGGAAAGAACAAAGTGTGCCAAGAATCTGGTGAAGTGAAGGGGTCATTAGATAATACTTGGTAGATTTTTAATCTCAGCGACAAACTCTTTTCTCCTACTGAAATTAAGGTACTGTCCAAAGGGTTTATGTTTATCCCTACTAATAGAACTTCTTTAACTCATGTTGTTCCTGATTGTAAACAATACCTCAGGAAATTAAATTTGAAGTTTATTTATCATGATTATACACCGGACATTATAGACTGAGTTGTAAAAAGCCTAGTGTTATCAATCCACCACTGACAAGTACTTTGAATGTGTTTGGTCAAATGTGTGTAGATGAGTTTGCAGTTGGTACAAGACATTTCAGTATTCTGAAAATAATGATTAGTAGGTCTGATTTAGTGGTTTAGAAACAGGGACAAGCCCAATGAAATTTCAGATGTTCTTTGAGATGTTTCTTACAATGTAGTAAAAAGTGAGTCACCAGCTTTATTGTTTGATTTAATATTGTATTGTTTTGAAGGAAGAATATTATGTGAGATAAGCAGTTGCTTATACAGTAGATGGTTTTGTAGTTCTGACGTGTTTTGACCGTATATGTATGGAAGCAAGATAGATATAGAGAAGGTTAGGTGAGAGTTTGCAATGGAGGTTTTAGCTAGTGATTCTATACAGTTTTTTTATTTTTTTATTGACACTTGTATAGTATTGTTGATATGTTAAGCAAAAGCTGAGGTTATATCTAAGGTTATACCCAGTAGTAGTGTAGGTAAAAGTGATATAGTGGTTCCATTGTTAGAGATAATGTGAGTGGAACTCTGTGACTTTTTTTGAGGGGCAAAAGAGTAATAATTTGTTTTTAGGTTGAGAGGGAGGTAGTGATGGGTGAACCAATTTTCAACGAAAACTGTTTGAAGTAGGTCTGAAGAAGAGATAGATTGACTAGCAGTACAGATATAAGGTAGAATCATCAGTATATTGTATGCATGTGGCTTGAGGAACAGCATTTTTAGGGATGTAAACCAGAGTATTGCTGCTTGTGGGTCAGAGATTTGGCTTTAGGACATTGGTCATAATCATTAAAATACCAAAGGCTTTTTTTTGATAGGTCAATGAATGTGCAGAAGATAGAGAGTTATTATTTGATAGTTGATGATGAATACATTTTTCCATTATTTTGGCTAGTGGAGAGTTTGAGTTTTGAAGGAGTTTGCAGATAAAGGATGTTGGCACAGGTTGTATATGGAGGGAGGCACTGAACTGTCAAATGGGAGATATTGTGTTTGCAAGAGTATAGTTTCTGTGAAGTAATTATTAAAGGCATCATCTTTATTTGCAATTATTATTATGGGAAAGAGATGGGGGCTGGAGTTATGGTATGTCCTGGATGGAGAAGTTTATTAATGCCTGACCAAAACTTTTAGATTGTTGAAGGTGGAATAGTAGTTTTCTTGTCTAATGTCATTTCATTCTTGGTTGCATTTCTATTTAAATTATAGGTGGGGTGGTCAGCAGCTTAGTGGCCTCCATCTGGCCCATATTTATTTTGAAGTAGAGTATTTTTGTCTTTTTGTTTTTTTTGTGAGCCATGGGGCTGTTTTAGTCGAAATCTCTCTTTTTTAAAGTGTTTTTTTTAAATGTGATAGGTTATGGTGTGTGAGCCTTTTTGTTTTTGTTATACAGGTAATATATACAGTCACTAAGGTCATCTAAGGTCATCATCTGTGTTAGGTTTTGGGAGTTTTATTTATAACTATCAGTAAGTAGTAGCTTCTTTATTATTACTTTACTTGGTTTCTTGTGGGGGTGTGGATATTTTATTTGAAACCATAAAGATTTTTTATGTGGTTAGGATTAGGAGGAGAGTTTACAGGTAGTCAGTCAATGTTAAAATCACCTAGTACAATCTTTTCTTAATATTATATCCTGGAGGGATATAGGTGCAGATTATATAAAACAGATTTAGATTTATTAAGTTGGAGTTTAATGGTAAATGGTTTTGCATTGGTATTTTCATATTAAGATAAGCCCACCCCCACTCCACCACCCTTGGGGTGGTCGGCCACACTTTTTAGGATATTATATCCAGGGTTATTTATTGTCAGATGAGTAGTAACCAAGTTTCTGTAAGGCAAAGGATATCAAATGCATGCACCTGTAAGAGGGCATGCAGTTGAGTAAGTTATATAGATTGTTTAGAAATTGTAAAAGTAATAACAAAAATAAAGTTTTTTTATAATCTTTATACTGACAAATTCAAAGCTTTAAAACCATTATATCAATATTCAGGTCTTAGATTTATGAGAGCAGATAAAGGGAATGGACTAGTAGTGATGACCAAAGTAGCCTACACTTCAGCAATGATTGAATTATTGTCAGATTCTCATAGTTACAGGAAGGTCACTAAGAAATTTGTGAAGAAAAAGTACATGTTTATTGACAAGACATTATTAGATTTATTTTATCAAGAATGCCTATCTATGGAAATATTTGATTTTTATACTGTGGATCAACCTGAACTAGGTACCATTTTTGGCATCCCTAAAATTCATAAATACCAGGTGAGACCTCCCTTTATACCCATTGTGGCTGCCGCTGGGAATAAGACTGTGAATATATCTACTTTTTAGAGAGCATTCTTACTCCAGTTGTTCAAAATAGTAATTTTTTTTGAATAATTCTTGATTTTTTTTTAATGAACTCAGGAATTACAGTTTTTTTGGGTGAAGAGAGGTTTCTCTATATGGTTGATATAAATTCATTGTACACCCCTATTGTCTAGGATGAGAGAATGGAATTTGTCGAATTGTATCTCAATAAATATTCAACTCATATTGGGGTTGATTCTAAAACCATTAGTGTTTTATTGGAGTTAGTGTTTATAGATCAGAGCATGTGTATGTACCTTTAAGAAGCATTTCCAGATGTAGAATGTGCATATAAATGCAGGCAGCAGTGCCATTCCAAGAGAACAGCCAGAGTGTTAACATGTATGAGTGTGGTAGTCAGTCTGTTTATGTTTGTTTAAATTTAAGTTACAAAGCCTCATTTCTGATGTGTTTGTGTGTAATAATCCTCCTTAACTTTCATTTCCTCTCCAATTTTTATTTTTCACCTCTCTTCTACTTTTCAGAATATGTTGATCATATTCTCTCCATTCTTGCATATGTAAAACTAACTTGGTTTTCCCTGAACATCTACTCTATTTACACACACACACACACACACACACACACACACACACACACACACACACACACACACACACACACACACACACAAATGCTACAGTTTATGTACTTTGTTTAGTTCTACATTTTATGTATATTTTTTACACCTTAATATTTCTTTATTTTTACAATGCATGTATTATTTTGTATTCTTTCTTTGTAATTTCATAAATCTGTTTGTTGTACGCTGAAGCTTTTCTCCTCAGGTCTCCACTGAAAAAGGGCTACTTGGCTCAGTTGGACCAACTCAGTTAACAAATGTCAGATAAATAAATAAACAAATAAATAAAGCTGCTTGAATTGAAATCATAAATGTCCATCTGTTTTATCCTGACCAGATGAGCGACAGTGCTAAGCAACAATTTTTTTCAATTTGAATCCACAATTTATCAGCAAATTTATGCGGTAGCCATGGGGTCGAAAGTTGCTCCTGCCTTCGCAAATTTAGTTATGAGTTGGTGGGAGTCTTATTACTTGGTTTCCCTTCCTTCTTGATGATTTGTTTTTTTATTTGGAAGGGGCGGTCAATATGAGTAAGAGATCTTTGTTGGGGAACTTAATAACAGTGTCAGCTAGTTAAAGTTTGAGATGGGGTCCATTGGTACCTTAGTTAATTTTTTGGATATACAACTTTCTATTGACCTTCTTTCTAAAAAAAAAATTGTAGTATGATTTTTAGAAAAGGAACTTTTAGTAATGATTATTTACATTACACTAGTTTCCATCCCCCTTTTATGAAGTTTAATATTTTTAGAGGTCAGGTAATTCGATTAAGTTGTATTATTAGTGATAGTACCTTAGTTTTAAAGGAAGTAAATTTACTAATTAATATGTTTTGCAAAAGAGGATATCCTAAAGATAAGTTGGTAGAAACTTCTAAAGAGGTTGTAAATGACAGGGAAGAGAAATTTCCACCTCACCTATTCTTTTTGCTAGATTTATACCGAAATTCAACACTTGTGAAGGCAGTGACAAAACGTTGGCCTCCCCAATCTCCATGAGTATAGAAGGTAACTCAGTTAGAACTATTATTAGGGAGAACTGGAAAGTGATTCTAGGTAAACAGGATCTTACGCAAGATTGTAGGTTTGGAAAAAAACTTTATTTATATAAAGGCTTGCAATTTAAACCTTTTACTGGAACATCTTAAAGACAATATAAGTGAATATGAGAAAGGGCCAGTGGGTACTTTTCCCTGCAATAATTGTACATTTTGTAGGTTTATTTATCCGAATAGTCAGTACCATTTTGAACATCTTGGTTTCACTTTTGAGGCTAGAGGCACGTTTATTTGCAAAAGTGAGGGATTAGTTTACTTGGGCTTTATGCTGTGGGTGTCCAAGTTTTTATGTTGGCAAGATCACAAGGAAGCTAAGTTGAAGAATTAGTGAACATCTGAGAGCTATTACAAACAAAGATACCAACAATGCTTTAGCCAGACACAGTATGGCATGTTCTGATTTTAGGAAATTTTATTTTTGGTAGTTCAGGGAATTGATTCTAAGTTTTTTACTAGTCAGTATAATAATTTTAGAATACTTATAGTTAAAATGGCAAGTTTTTCTTCATGCTGATATGGCACCAGGTTTAAACAAAACTATTTCTATTAAAAGTTTAAAAAATCAGTATATCTAACAGTTTTTATTTTTATTTGTGGATTGTACTTTTGCTGCATTTAACTAATTAATCAATTAATGTTTTACTCTTTATTGATTGGTGGCTAGTTTCACCATGTCACTTTTAGAAAATACTTAAACCAGTCTTTATTTGTTGTATTTTGGTCTGAAGAAGTTCTTTATTAAAAGAACAATAGTGCTTAGCCTACATTTCAGTGTTTTATTCTTGCCTATGGTGTTTGGCTCCATTGGAACTGGCTAAAGGGTTTTATTTGGTTGTAAAGTTTATTTTTTCCCTTTTGCTCATTTTCTTGTTGAAAATTATAGAAGCAGGTGAGAGGGAAATCACCAGGCTGGGATGACCTGCCAATAGTGATATAGAAGGAGATAAAGATAAGCTTAGATTATTTAAAGTACTGCTAGAAAAGAAGGAAATTCCACAGTCCTGGAAATGGCAATAAGTTCATTGATACCAAAAGAAGGGAAAGATCCAACATGCCCCAGGATACTATAGACCAATCGCAATACTCAACCATGATTACACCATATTTGCAGAGATTATGACAAGTAGAATAGTTAAAGTACTGTGGAAATATATTAGATTGGATCTGTATGGGTTTGCTAAGGGAAGACAAACATTTGATAACATATTGATGACAAAGTTGAAACATCCAGAGGCAGAGGAAAGAAGGAAGGCTCTGATATTAATGGGAATGGATGCTGAGAAAGAATTTGATACAGTGCATTGAAAGTACTTATAAGAAGAGATAGATACGATAGGTTTGTGAGGGACCTTGCCACACTGTTTCAGGAAGTTTAGAATAACTATAAATCAAGGAAAAAATAAATAGAATGGTATTATCATAGTTCAAAGTATGAAAAGGAATGATACAGGAATGTCCTTTATTGACATTATTTGTGCTGTATTTAGAGCCCTTAGTGCAAAGGACAAGACAGTCAAATTTAAGGGGATGGAGAGGAAATAGTGAAGAACAGAAACTGGCAATGTTTGTGGATGATGTTATTCTGATTCTAATAAATCCAGATTGGGATATTTCACATTTATTTGACCTATTGCAACAATTTAAGAAGGAATTGGGATAAAAGATTAATAAATATATAACAAAAACACTTTGTGTAACCTATGTACGTTCTTACAACTTGTACGTTCTAACTAAATGTATAGGGACATTACTGACTTATATATTTAGGAGTATGATAACAAAGATGGAAGAATCATCAAAAGAAATGTGGAAGGAAGAGAAAAAAATGGGAAATTTTAAAACTGGATCTGGACCAGCAAATACAGTCAGCTAAAATGTTTGTGATTCTTTTTTATTTTACATAGGGCAGGCATTTATTTATTAACCAGATAGAGAAAGTTGGACTCAGGTGCAGAGGAAAATGACTAGGTACATCTGTGACAGAAAAAGGCCAAGTGTGAAAAGGGAGCAAATGATCCGGCTGGAAAATGAGGGTGGTACAGCAGTACCAGACCTGAATAAATATTACAAGGCAGTACAAATAAGACTGATATATTATCTAGAGGCTAGGCATTAACTAACTAGCTAACTGGAAACAAATGATGTTTCAGCAAGGGAGACATAGTAAAAAAAAATAAATGTGTGGGCTCAATTACAAGCATAAGAGTGAAACATGAAACTTTGGAAAACAACTTGTAAATTCTTAGAGAAGGGTTTTAGGGGAAAATAATTTACATGGTAGAACTTTGAGTTGAAACCAATAGGATTAACTGAATCAAGGTCTGAGGTGGATAATACTAAAATAAAAATGATGGGAGAAAGAGACCATTGTTTACTATTGGGAACAGTTGAGAATAGGGGGAGGGGAATGAAATGGGAAGAGGTACAGGTACTACATCAAACTGATAAGAAAGAATGACTAAAATATAAAGGATTGATGAGAATTCTAGAAAAAATAAGGAAGAGGTAAAAAGAGGGTGGCTAGAAATGCCAGTAGTAGTCCAATTATCAACAGAAGTGAGGGCAGATGAAGATAAAAGATAAAAAACTAGTAAGCAGGTTATACAAAACATTATCAGATATAAGGGGGATTAGAATGAAGATGACCATGAGTTGGGAAAGGATGCTAATGGGAGAGAATGTAAAGGAGTATTGGAAAGAGATATGCATAACTCCAAAGAAAGAAACAAAGTCAAGGAAGTACAGAATATTTAGGTGGAAATTATTGAATAAATATTTTATAAACCAAGCAGAATTAAGAAAATGTTTCCAGCAGTTGATGAGAGATGCTGTTGATGCAAGATCAGAAAGATGACTGGATCACATAGTCTGAGGATGAAATAAACTAGGAAGGTTTCAAATGGAGTTGCAGAGTCTGTTAAAACAAATCTTGGGCACAACATAGCTGTTAATGGATGAGAATCGCTACTTGAAATTGAAAATATATGTGCAAGCTCAGGAAAACATAAGACCAGTAGTAACTTTGGTTCTGATAGTGGCAAAGAAAGCTATTGTGAAAAAACGTGGAAAAAGGATAAAGAACCAATAGTTAGTGAAGTAAAAGATTTAATGAACAAGGTAATGGAACAGGAAAATAATATATTATTGCAGGGGAAAGGTAATTCTCCTAGAAGAAAATAATAAAAGTGGGCTCAAGTTATAAGAAATGAAAAAAAAGAGGGTACAGAGTGAAAGGGGAATAGGACAGAAGACAAATGATAGCCATTGTGGGCCAAACTAACCAGGGTGAGACCTACTGACACAGCTTGAGAGAGGCAGGAATCACAGTGGTAAGGATTAACTGATAAGGAAGAAAGGTAGTTTAAAGTGGTATAGAAATGAGATGATTGTGTAAAACATGATACTGAGATTGTAGCCCTTGATACTGAGCTGGTCTGCTCTACTATATAACTTAAATATGGTAATAATAAAGAAGCATTGATGCTCTTTAAGGATTTGGACAGTCATCAGGGCATAATTGTGTATCACAAAGGTAGAGTGCATACAGTCTGTAAGTGTTCTATATAATAAATAACTATTTAAATAAAAAAGTTGGCAATGATAAAAAAATGTTATGCAGAATACATAGATTAGCCTGTGTACATAAAACATATACTTTTTCACAGGAAAACTAAAATAAAAGTTGGTTTCATTGAATGTTAAAACATAATATTCAGTGATATTTTATATACATTTCATTAGTTTTCAGATTCAAAGATTAAATTGTTCTTAATGTATTAGTCCATAAGATTATCTGTCATGTTAATAATATATTCAGACTGTATTTGAAATTTCACTTTTTTTCAAATAAAATGTCAGCCTTATATGTCCACAGCTCTGGATTAACTCAAAATAGCAGAGTTTTTTTCAAGAAGGTAAAAGTGAAAGCCATAATGTAATGGTGTTCACCAAATCAGTCCTATGTGATCTGTTGCAGTATATTAACTACAGTGGAAGAGTGGGTGTGTGTGAGTTTGTGTGTTTGTATGTGTGTGTGAGTTTCTATGCTTGTATGTGTGCTGTTAGATGGAGTGCTAAAGTGTCAGAATGAATTCCTTTAAGTAAAAGTCTTACAGGCATTGTTTCTAGCAAGTTAGGCCAGAAAATATAATTATTTTCTATGAAATTATTCCATACATAATGCTGCAGTTTGCGAAATGGGCTAAGATGCAGTCTGAACAAAAAATATTCCCAGAAATTGCATGACTAGAGATGCAAAAAACATTATGGAGACAGATGAATAGAACACTTTATGCTATGACCTTGCTCTATATGAAAACAGTACTGTCATGTGTAAAGGAAAATTAATTAAATGTTAGAGCGAGAGAGAGAGAGATTGTGGGAAACATGTTCAGGAATGAGAACTTTCTAGAAATGTGACAATCTAAATTATTACTTCAATGAAAGAAAGAATTATTGCATGATAGTACTGTAAGCTAAAACAGTACATATTCTGATTAGAAAATGTTCCAAAAATACCATCTAAACTGAGGAACTACTGATTTTGTAGTTTGTTTATGTATTTAAGCTAGCCATTTAGTCTGCCATTTTAGATTCGCTTTTACGATTTTCAAGAATTCTGCTATGTTATTCAGAAATAAATACATTTGCCAAAACATCCCAAACAAACCATAGGAAGCAGCATGTTAGCAGCTCATAGCCTTAATTATAGGCATTAATTGTCAGATAAACAGGCATAAATGGTTTTGTGACTCAGTTGTCTTTCAACTGTTGTTCCTGTGGTACAAAGTTTGATTCCCACAGCCCTAATTTGTCCACTGTTTGACTTTGAGCAAATCACTCAGTCAGGCATTGATCCCAGCTTGCCCCTGAAAATGGACTGAGTGCCCAGTGGGCTTTTCTAGTTAAAGATAGGTTATTATTGTTATTATTATTATTATTATTATTAGCGGTGGTGGTGCTGAGGTAGCGTTGTCGCCTCACAGTAAGACGTTGTCCTGTTCGATTCTCAGCTAGAGCATCTTCTGTGTGGAGATATTCGTGAATGGCCGTACCTTCGTTGAAGGTTGTGCGCCAGGGCCAGCAACTCGGCATGTAAAAATCTACTGCCAGTCATTAGTGGACCGGAGTTCTGCTGTGGCGACCCCTAACTGGGAAAAGCCGAAAGACACAACAACATTATTATTATTATTATTAAACAGACTTTGCAATGCAGCATCATATATGACACTATTCAAGTAACAGATGAAAAGTGAAGTGACATGTTTATTGTGAATGGGATCTTAATGGAATCCAAGATGTAACAAACCAGAGTTCAAATGTGTAAATTATTTGATGATCAATGACTATGAGATATGGGGAATGAGAAGACACTCACAAGGTATTACAAGTTTTGCTTATGGAAACAACAGTGCCATACTACATGATCTGAATGCATGTCATGACAAACAGGCAGGAATGTAAGTTGTAAATGGGTTTGTGAAAGTAGAATGAGAGAGGTAGGAAAGGCAGAAGTGTATACAGGGGAAAGGAAATGGCTGTTATATATATATACAGCAAATTCATGAAGGTTAAATATTGAGTTGTCTACATAACGTTAGACATATATTTCTAAAGTTAGCACAGGTAAATGAGAGATATTTAGGTTCATAGGTTCATAGGTTGGTACTAGGCTATCAGCCCTAGGGCCTATGCAAGCCTAGCCATAACAATTCCCTGGATATTTCTTCCCACAATATTTACTTCTCTGGACCCCTGTCAAGCAGGGCGACTGACGTGATCCCTGGGGTGAATTTCCTATCTCCCATCCAATCATCAAGGTTCCTTTTGAAGAGGGCCAATGAGGTGCTCTGCTTGACATGTATGGCAGTCTATTCCAGAGTATGGGGAGTCTCTGGGTCAGGAACCTATCCCTCCAGCATGTTTTGTTCATTGTGATGACAAGGTTTAGATCCCTGGAGCGTGTGGCTCTGAGGGATTGGGATTTCTTTAAGTGGAGCATGTCCAACAGCTCAGGGTTTGACATGGCCTTGTATGTTAGGCAGAGATCGCCTCTGAGTAGACGATATGCCACAGAGTATAGCTGGAGTTTTTTTAGACGGTCAGCATATGGCATCTGCTTTAGGCCTGTGATTCTTTCAGTGAGGTATTTCTGTGGCCTTTCCAGCTGTTGCAGATGTCTTGTGAGGTACATACCAAATGGGGCATTATACTCTATAATGGGTCTAATGAGGGATGAGTACAGTGGGACAATGACCTCCTTTTTTCTGGATGAAAAGCCCTTAGTGATGAGTGTGCCACATAGAAGGATTTCCTGACTGTTGTGGCAATGTGATTATCGAAAGTGAGACCACTGTCCACCTGTGTCCCTAAGTCTCTCATCACACTTTCAATGTTTAGTGTCCTGCCACATATGTGGTAATTCATGGGTACATGTTTGTTTCCAAAGGGGATAACTACACATTTCTTGGCATTAAGCTTGAGCCCATGACTCTGGCACCAGGCATCTGTTTCTGTAAGGCCCTTTTGTAGAATATCCACATCATTTGGGGATTCAATAATGGCTCCCAGTTTGCAGTCATCTGCAAACTTTGTTAGCCAGAGTCCCTTAGTGTTGGCCTGTACTTCAGAGAAGTAGATGCCAAACAAGAGTGGTCCCAGGACTGAACTCTGAGGTACTCCACTTGTCACTTGTCTGGAGCTGGATTTGGAGTCAGCTACTTTTACAGTCTGGGTTCTGTCAGTAAGCCAGTTGGCAACCCATCGAGTGACATAGGGATTTATGCCCAGCTTAGTAAGTTTATCTATGATTCCAGAGTAGGGGATGGTGTTGAAGGCCTTGGCGAGGTCCAGATAGGCTGTGTGGACCACCTTACCCTCGTCTACAGCTCTAGAGACTGATTCGAAGAAGTCAAGCAGATTCAGGAGACAAGATCGGCCCTTCACAAACCTAAACTGGGTGAGGTCCAGTGTTTGAAGGTTGCCAATGTTTTTGTTTATAAGTTCCATGATAATGCGTTCCATGCCCTTGCAGATCAGGCTTGTCAGACTGATGGGATAGTAGTTCCCGGGATCCAAGGTGGATTCTCCCTTGTGGAGCGGGATAACTGTAGCTGTGTGCCACTCAGTGGGCACGAAGCCTGAGGTGAGGCTATGATTAAACATGACACTTAGGTGAGGTGCCAGTTCATGTTGTAGTTCATGTAGTACACAACCTGGGATGTCATCTGGTCCCATGGATGCTGTATTCTTAACTTTGGAGAGTGCAGTTTCTACCTGTGTGGCATTGATTATCGGAATTTGGCAATCTTTTGGTATTGAGATGGGCCCTTTAGGGGGTGAGAGGGGGGTGAAGTTGGCACTAAATCGATCTGCTAGGATATTGGCAATATCCTTGGGATCAGTATATTTAATGCCATTCTGTTGTAGCTCAGAGCAGATCTGAGCATTGCCATTTAGATTCTTGACATAACTATAGAATGCCTTGTGGTTGTCTTTGGAATCTTTGGCAATTTTATTTTTGTAATTAGCTTTTGAGGATTTTATGAGGGATCTCAGCTTCTTACTGAGGCTGGTGAGGGAGTTTTTTGCATCCTGGGATTTTCCTCTTTTCTGCAACAGTTTATTCCTTCTGTTGTATAGTTTGTTTATAGCAGGGGACCACCAGATTGGTTTCCTTTTTTTGGAGAAGAGCATATTGGTTCTATTTGGGATAGCACGATCCATGCACGAGTGGATGTGCTCGTACAGTGCCTTAGTGTAGGATTCTGCAGCCGAACTTCCAGATCCCGTCTGCGTGGGTGTTGTGAAGTTTGTCACTTCTGACTTCAGTAGCATAAAGTTGGCTTTGGAGAAGTTTTTTAAGGAGGTTTCCTTACTGGGGGGTGGGATGTGGATGTCAAAGGTGATTTGCTTATGATCAGACCTGACCAATGAGGAGGTGACCACTGGTGTGGAGCATCTATCTCCCATGTTGGTAATGACCAGGTCTAGGATATTGGAGCCCCTGGTGGGACAATGGATTAGGGCATTGGAATTTATGAATTCCAAGAACCGTTGGGGAAAAGGAGTTGGTACCTGAGTAGTTTTCCCAATTAATGGCAGGGTAGTTGAAATCACCCAGTATTAGGGTGTTTGGTTGTATCTTAATATTTTACAGTATGTTTAGAAAGGTGTAGTGAGAATCTTGGGGAATGGTGGGGGATCTGTAGCAAGCTACAATTTGGATTGCAGTCTTACCTAGTGTTAGTTGCACCTGGAGAATTTCAGATGCATTGTGTTGGGCAACTAGCCTGGAGGTGTGAATATCATTGGTGAATATGGACACTCCTCCAGCTTTAGTGTTTCGGTCTTGGTTTTGTGGCCAAAAAGTGTGGTAAGAATTGTAACCTGGTATTTCAGGGGTGCTCTCTAGAGCCTTAAACCAGGTCTCAGTTACTGCACAGATATCGATGTTCTCCATTTTTAGGAGTGCCTCGAGAGAGTGCAATTTGAGGTTTACACTTCTAGCACTGAGTAGCATTACCTTCAGATTTTGCATGCTTGTATCTGTTATGGTGGTGGTTTTATCCTTTGAACCTTGCCTAAAAAAGGCACTATAGGGGTGGCATGAGCTTTAGCCTGTAACCTGAATCCCAGGGGTGACAGGTGCAGACCATCTCTGGCAAAGCATTGTGGTTTGTTGATCATGTCTTCCCAGGCAGACAGATACTGGATCACCTTTGAATGGCACCAGAAGCTTAGCCAATTGTTGAAGTCAATCATTTTGTCCTTATACTGTGGTATCATTCTGGGTGAAGGCAGGATGCTACTCAGGGCTAGGGTCATACCTACCTGGGTCACATGATCCAAGAGCTCTTCCATGTCTCTTTTCATGTAGTCCAGGGAGGTACATCTCAAGTCATTCACTCCAGCATGGACAATGACAGAGTCGTATTTGTACTTGTTGTGGAGTGACTTGAGTGCATGCGTTATGTGGCGGATCCTGGCACCCAACAGGCAGCTGACTGTAATTTTCTCCTTGTTCAGCCTGGTGAGTGGGACATCAGTGTGCCTGACTATAGAGTCACCTATGACTAAAGTGTTGAGTACATTGTCTTGCCTTAGGGGCTGTTGTTGGGTGGCACACTGGTGTTGTGAGCTATGTGTCACTTTGGTTGTGACTGATGTTTGTTTGCATTTCGGCTTCGGAGGTCCTTGTTGCTTGGGCAGGTTAATGTTAAGGGCCTCTGCATATGTGGGTTTAGTGTTGCTATGTGTGGGTGTTGATGGTGTGGGTTTTGAAAGGCTATGAGTTGCTTGAGGTGTAATGCAAGTGTTAACCTTCTCCTCTTGACTGTCTAGAACAATCTTGGCCGGAGAGAGCTTTTCTACCAGTTTGGCTATGTAAATGCATCTCTCCCAGGTTGTAGTGTTGGGTGGTAGGAGGAGAGGATTGTCTGTGTACATGAGGCAGTTGCCGCACTTCCCCAGTATGCCCAGATTCACCAGGTGGACAGGAGAAGTCACCAGAAGCTGACCCTTGGACATGCCTGTTTAGGTGCTTTTTTGTAAAGTTTAAGAGCTGTTTTCCCTTACCTTTGCAAGGTACTTTGCAATTATAGGCTGTTTAGTGCCTATGATTAATTTCTCCTTATTGACAAGGACAGCTGAGTACATGAATCAGTTTCAGGCTTCCTAGTGCTTTCCAGCAGGTTCTAGAGCAAGTGCTAGTCACAGGGGTTCAGATCTTAGTGCTACTACTGAGAAACCAGCTAGTTCTAAGGGAAAATTTGAAGAGCAGACTTTCTGGCACCTGGAATAGTTTAACTGTAGCCTCACAGTGCTGCACAATGTGAAAAATGTGCAAACACACGCAGTTTTAAGCCAGAAAGTTGAAAGTGATAGAAATCAGCCCAAAAAGGCTAATAAAATTACAATTTCATATCTGGAAACCACTCCTCTAGCATTAGATAGGCAGTACAATGCTCACCAGTCCCACTGGTAAGCAGTAGGACTTCCCTCTACCACAGCAAGGTCTGGATAGCTCTGAGCACAGAAAATAAAGTCCTGAGACAAGCAAAGCCTGGGATATGGACTGGCTAGGAAAGGTGGAAAACGAGCAAACAAGATAGTATTTTTGTTGAAACAGGCTAAACAATGCAATAATACAGTAAATAAACACAGAAAAGGCTAATACACTTGAGTGTGTAGTCCTAAACAGTAAATGAAATTAAAACTCTACAAAATTAGCAATTTAAAACTTTTTAAATGAAGCAAGGTAAGTGCACAACTGAAAAACGATTTAAGAGGCAGTAACACAGCAGAATAAGTAGCTAGTCTACATATACAGAGAAGTCTACATATAGAAAAAAGCAGCTAAAACACACAAACACTTCAGATGCAGTGCAACCTAGAGCACTTGAGTTGTAGCAATATTAAGGCAATTACAGTTATAATAAATGCTCTAAAATATACTCTATATTTCCAAAATGTTTGAGAAGCACAGTCAGAACCAAGCAGATTCAGGCAAAAATTTTTTTTTTTTTTTTTTTGAAAGGGTAAAAGGAGAAACAGAAGGCCTTATCAAATGTTCTCTCTGTATTAGGTGTTTATTCTCAGTGAGAGAATAGAAATGTGTGAGATGTAAATGTTGCACAGTCATTTCAAGTAGTAAAATGAGATTGGAAATTAGCTGAGTATAGTTTAGCAAGCTGTAAATTTTTAATGTCAGAAGAGCTGATAGCTCACCATGGACATTTCTAACGCGTCTGTTTTCAGGTTGGACAAAGACATTTTTTAAATGCTTTAAGCTGTAGGAGTTATAATTCTAATTTTACTATGTTTTATGTGTAGGACCTTGATGATTATGAAATATATATATATATATATATATATCTATATATATCTATATCTATATATATATATATATATATATATATATATGTTGTTTGTCTTTCGACTTTTCCTGGTTAGGGTTCGCCAGAGTGAAACTCCAGTCCGCTAATGATTGGCAGTAGATTTTCACGAACGGCGAGGTGCCAGCTCAACATTCAACCTTCAGCGAAGGCACGCCCATTTACACATGTCTTTCAAATGCCCACCCAACTGCGGGGAGGACATGCAGACTCCACACAGAAGGCACTCCCTGCAGTCCAGCCGAGAATTGAACAGGAGAACCTCTTGCTGTGAGGCAAGAACGCTACTGCTTCACCACCGCAGATGTTTTATATATATATATATATATATATATATATATATATATATATATATATATATATATATATAGAGGTATATAGATATAGAAATACATTAATAGATAGACAGGTTCATAGGATGATACTAAGCTATTGGCCTGGAGGCCCTTAGAAGCCTAGCCAAGAATTTCGCCCATGTTCCCTCAAAGTCAGCACCTGTTTCCCCTGTCCAGCAGGGACACAGGTGGGATCCCAGGGGTATATTTTCTGTTTCCCATCCAGTTGTCCAGGTCCCTCTTAAAGAGGGCTAAGAGGTACTCTGCTTGACATGGAGAAGGAGTCTATTCCACAGACTGCGAAGTCTTTGGGACACAAATCTATCCCGCCAACAAGTTCTATTAATGTCACAGACCAGGTTAAGGCCTTGCATGTGGGTTGCATGAGTGGAGTTTGTCTTACGGATATGCAGCAACTCCATCAAGGCTGGGTTTGAAATGGCCTTGTATGCCAGACACAGGTCACCTCTGAGCAGTCTGTATGAGACTGAGTAGAGAGACAGGGCTTTTAGCCTATCTGTATAGAATATTTGTTTGAGAACCTGGATTTTCCTGGTCAGGAACCTCTGTCTTCTCTCCAACTGCTGCATGTGCTTGGCAAGGTACATACCGAAGGGGGCATTGTAGTCAATAATGGGTCTGATAAGGTAGGAGTACAGGGATGTTATGACCGCCTTGTTCCTGGATGAAATACCCTTACTTATGAGGTGGGGCCATGTCGAAAGCCTTCCATACAACGGAGGCAACGTGGCAGTTAAAAGTCAGGTTGCTATCAACCTGGGTGCCCAAGTCCTTCATGACTGATTGCATGCTTAGTATGTTGTTATTGATGTAATAATTAGTGGGAATGACATTTTCCCCAAAGAGGATAATGATGCATTTCTTGGCATTCAGTTTGAGGCCATGCTTCTGGCACCAGTTATTAGTTTGGGTAAGGCCCTCTTGGAGAATGTTCACATCACTAGGGGAATATAAGGCAGCACCTGGCTTGTAGTCATCTGCAACCTTGGTCAGCCACAGACCACTGGTTTTGGCTTGCACCACAGAAAAGTATATCCTAAACAGTAGTGGCCCCAAGACCTATCCTTGGGATACACCGCTTGTTACAGGTCTACTACTAGAGGTGACTTCCCCTACTTTGACTGAACGGGTTCTATCAGTGAGCCATTTAGCTACCCATTTGGTAACATTGGGTTGATGCCTAGCTGGGAGAGTTTATCTGTTATGCCAGAGTGGGGAATAGTGTCAAAGGCTTTGTCTAGGTCAAGGTAGGCTGTGTGCACTGTTTTCCCCTCGCCCATGGCTTTGGTGACTGTTTCAAAGAAGTTGACCAAGTTTATCAGGCATGATCTCCCTTTGACAAAACCAAACTGTGTGTGGTCAAGCATTTGGAAGTTGCCTATGTCCTTTTTTATAAGGTCCATGATAATGCATTCCATGACCTTGCAGATCAGGCTAGTTAGACTGCTTAGTTTCATAGGTTCATAGGTTGGTACTAGGCTATCGGCCCTAGGGCCTATACAAGCCTAGCCATAACAATTCACTGGCTATTTATTCCCACAGTATTTACTTTCCTGGACCTCTGTCTAGCAGGGTGACTGACGTGATCCCCAGAAATTACCTATCTCCCATCCAGTCATCAAGGTTCCTTTTGAAGAGGGCCAGGGAGGCACTTTGCTTGACATGTATGGGCAGTTTATTCCAGAGTATGGGGAGTCTCTGGGTCAGGAACTTATCTCTCCAGCATGTTTTGTTCATTGTGATGACGGGTTTAGATTCCTGGAGCGTGTTGGGCCTGTAATTGCTTGGGTTAGTGGAAGCTCCACCTTTAAGTAGAGGTATGACAGTGGCTTTCCTCTATTCAGCTGCAATGAAGCCAGTGCTCAGGCTTTGGTTGAATAGGCTGTCTAATGGAGCTGAGAGCTCATGTCTGAGTTCATGTAGGATACAGCCAGGGATTTTATTGGGTCCCATGGAGACTGTATTTTTTGCCTTTGAGAGGGCAGTAAAGACCTGCAACCTGGTGATGAGGGGAGGGGGGCAGGAATTGGGGATGTCCTGGTATACTGATGGGGGCAGGGGGGGTGAAGTTTTCACTGAACCAGTCTGCCAGGAGGTTGGCTATATCTATGGCATTTGTGTATATGGTGTTATTGACCAACAGTTCAGAATAGATTTGGGTGTTGCCTTTGAGATTGCAGACATATGTGAAGAAGGCCTTGCAATTGTCCTTGGTGGATGTGGCCAATTTGGAATCAAAGTTAGCCTTAGAGGATTTCACCAGTGACCTTATTTGCTTGTTCAGACAAAGGAGAGATTGCTTCCAACTTGGCACCTGCTCCTTCTTGGTCTTGGACAGCAATTATTTTCCTTCTGTTATACAGTTTGTTTATTGCTGTTGTCCACCAGACAGGTTTACTCTTCCTTGAGGAAGATGATTTGGTCCTGTCAGGTATTGCTGAGTCCATACAGCTATTCAGGTGCTCATATAGTTTTTTGTTGTAGACTTGGACATTAATGCTAGTTCCAACTGAAGAGGTGGTGGCTGTGAAGCTGCTTATACCTGCTCTGAGTTATAGACACACACACACACACACACACACACACACACACACACACACACACACACACACACACACACACACACACACACACACACACACACACACACACACACACACACACACACACACACACACACACACACACACACACACACACACACACACACACACACACACATGATATATATAGGGAGGGAGACAAATATCATTGCTGGAGCCTTCCTGTGTCCTGACAGAGTGCTCTTCAAACTATCTGGAGATATACAGAGCTGAGTATATTTTTCTGACACTTCAGAGTTGTGTACTGGTAATTGCTGTTTGACTAATTTTATATCATTGCTGGCTGACTTCAGAGTTGCGCACTGTTATTTTTGCTTCACTGTATAGTTTTTCAGATCTCTGCTGAAGGTGTTGGTTTTCCCATACCCACTCTCCCTATTTCTGTGTTTAAATTTGGAGGCTTTTGCAGTTGCCCACCCCCACTGTATATTTGATCTGGGACACTCCCCCCCAGTCCCATCTCTTTACCTCATTCTACCTAATAGACTCCTTCTGCATTTGTTTTTAGTCATTTTTAATTGCACTTTTTAAACTGTTTGGTCTAACATTGCTACATACTCAAGTGTGCTAGATTGCACTGCATTTGAATTGTTTTGACTGCTGTTTTAGCTACTTTTCTGTATATATATATATATATATATATATATATATATATATATATATATATATATATATATATATATATATATATATAAACTTTCCTGTAACTAGTGTAGTCCAGATTCAGATTTGCTGTATCCTGGACTGTATGTAAGCTTCTGAGACCCCCCAAGCTTTCTGTGTTGGAGAGAAGCCTTCTAGCTTATCAGTGGGAGTGGTAAGCACTAGGTAACCTATCTACCACATAAGGAGTGGTTCTGGCTCAGAAATTGTAGTTATTGGCCGTTTGGGCAGTTTTTCCATCTCTCTCAACTTTCTGATTTAAAAGCCCGTATTTGCACTTGTTTCCCCCCTTTCCTGTAAATAGTTTAGTCCAAATACAGATTCTTAGTTTTAGCACTTGAATTTGCTTATTAGTGATCAGCACTTGTTCAGAACTTGTAAGCACTAAATAACCTGTTAATTACTACAGCACTCAACCTTCCTCATTATGTAGAGGAAAATAGTTTTGGTACTTACTTTCCTCACTTGCTTAGAGAAAAACAGCTCTTGTACTCACTTTCCTCACTTATCTAGAGGAAAATATTTTTTTATTCAGGCATGTCCAAGGGTCAGCTCCCAGTGTTCTCTCCTGTCTATCTGATGAATCTGGGCATCTTGGGGCAATGTAGAAATTGCCTCATGTACACAGACAATCCTCTCCTCCTACCACCCAACACTACAACCTGTGAGAGATGCACTTATCTAGCCAAACTGGAGGTAAATCTCTCTCCAATCAAGACTGAACTTGACAGTCAAGAGGAGAAGGTAAACACTTGCACCACACCACACTCATCACATAGTCTCACTAAATCTACACCATCAAAATCCACACATAGAAACACAAAAACATTCATGGAGACTCTCAATAATAATCTGCTCAAGCAACAGCGACTTCCAAAGCAGAAATGCAAGCAACCTCCACCCCCCCAACACAACCCAAATAACACATAGCCCGCAGACTCAGAGTGACACTCAACCACAGCCAATAAGGCAAAACAACATACCCAACACACTAGTCATAGGTGACTCTATAGTCAGGCACACTGATGTCTCACTTACCAGGCTAAACAAGGAGAAGGTTACTGTCAGCTGCCTGTCGGGTGCCAGGATCCGCCACATAACCCATGCACTCAGGTCACTCCACAACAAGTACAAATACGACTCTGTCATTGTCCATGTTGGTGTGAAAGACCTGAGGTGTACCTCCCTGGACTACATGAAAAGAGACATGGAAGAGCTCTCTGATCTTGTAGCCCAGGCAGGTATGACCTTAGCCCTGAGTGGCATTCTCCCATCACCCAGAATAATGCCACAGTACAAGGACAAAATGACTGACGTCAACAATTAGCTAAGCTTCTTATGCCATTCTAAAGGGATCCAGTATCTGTCTGCCTGGGATGACATGGTCAACAGACCACAATGCTTTGCCAGTGATGGCCTGCATGTTACCCCTGGGATTCCAGATACTGGCTAAGATTCTTTTTGCCCCTATAGTGCCTTTTTTAGGCAAGGTTCAAATGACAAATTCACCACCATAACAGGAACAGGCAAGCAAAAACTGAGGGTGATGCTATTCAATGCTAAAAGTGTAAATCTCAAAATGCACTCACTCGAGGCACTTCTTAAAATGAAGAACATTGATATCTGTGCAGTGACTGAGACCTGGTTCAATGCTCCAGAGAGCACCCCTGCACTACCAGGCTGTAACTCATGCCACACTTTTTGGCCATGTAACCTGGACCGAAACACCAAAGGCGGAGGTGTGTCCATATTCATTAAGGATATCCACACCTCCAGGCTAGTTGCTCAGCATAATGCAGCCGAGGTTATCCAAGTGCAACTAACTCTGGGCAAAACTGCAATCCAAATTGTAGCTTGCTACAGATCACCCACCATGCCCCAAGATTCCCACTCCTCTTTTCTTGATGTACTAGAAAATATTAGGGTTCAACCAAACACCCTAATAATGGGTGATTTCAACTACCCCACCATTAACTGGGAAAATTACTCATGTACCAACTCCTTCACTCAATGCTTTCTGGAATTCATAAACTCCAATGCCCTGGATCAACTTATCCACACCCCCACCAGGGGCAACAATATCCTAGATCTAGTCATTACCAACATGAGTTCCACACCTGAAGTCAACGCCTCATTGGTCTGATCCACCCATAAGCTAATTACCCTAGATATCTACATCCTGCCCCCCCCCCATTAAGGAAACCATGGTAAAAAATTTCTCCAAAGCCAACTTCATGCTTCTTAAGACAGAAGTGGTGAACTTCATGACACCCATGCAGATGGACAATACAGTTACGACTATTGAATCCTACACAATTGCACTTTATAAACACTTACATGAGTGCATGGATCGTGGTATCCCAAACAGAGCCAAGACACTATCCTCCAAAAAAAGGAAGCCAATTTGGTGGTCCCCTGCCATAAACAAACTGTACAACAGAAGGAAGAAACTGTTGCAAAAGAGAGTAAAACCCCATGAGTGGTAGGGTTGCCACCTTTTCAAATGGCCAAAGTGGGACATTTTTGGTACAAACATAGGATTTTACAGGCCAACACATACCCACAGTCAATACAAAGGTTAGAACTTAACTTTTTTGCCTAAATAAAAGCGTATTCTTGTAGCATTTTAGTTGCTTATTCTGTTTCTTATAACATTTAGGTATTTTAGATACAGAATAACTGTTTTATGCAACTATTACATAAAATATAGGAAATAATTTTGTCCTAAAATCTCAGGACATTTGCCATTTTTACAATTTTTTGTCAGGACACAACTGCCCAAAGAGGGACTGTCCCTCGCAAAGTGGGACAGGTGGTAACCCTAATGAGTGGAGGAGCTCCCTGGTCAGCCTCAGTAAGAAGCTGCGATCCCTGATAAAATCCTCCAAAGCTAGTTACGAAAACAAAATTGCCACTGATTCTAAAGACAACCACAAAGCATTCTATAGCTATGTCAAGAATCTCACTGGCAACACTCAGATCTGCTCTGAGTTACAGCACAATGGCACTAAATATACAGACCCAACTGTATTGCCAGCATCCTGGCAGATAGGTTCAGTGCTAACTTTACCCCCCTCTCACCCCCTAAAGAGCCCATCTCTATACCGGAAGAATGCAATGTTCCTGTAATCACGGCTGCACAGGTAAAAACCACACTCTCCAAAGCCAAGAACACAGCATCCATGGGACCAGACAACATCCCAGGCTGTGTTCTACATGAACTACAGAATGAACTGGCACCCCACCTAAGTACCATGTTTAATCATACCTCACAAAGAGGATTACCAGCCTCAAACAGATGCCCTACGCAGACCGTCAAAAAACTCCAGCTTTACTTCATCTTATATTGCCTACTCAGAGGTGATCTCTGCCTAACATACAAAGCTATGTCAAACCCAGAGCTGTTGGACATGCTCCATTTAAAGAAATCCCTATCCCTCTGAGCTACATGCTCTAGGGACCTAAACCTTGTCACCACAATAAACAGAACATGCTGAAGGGATAGATTCCTGTCCCAGAGACTTCCCATACTCTGGAATAAACTACCTATCTATATCAAACAAAGCTCCTCATTAGCACTCTTCAAGAAAAATCTTGATGATTTGATGGGAAATAGGAAATTCACCCCGGAGAGCACCTCTGTGGCTCTGCTCGACAGTGGCACAGGAAAATAATTTTCTTGGGTGGCAAAATACAGGGTACCTTTTTGGCTGGGCTTGTATAGGCCCCAGGGCTGATAGCCTAGTACCTACCTATGAACCTATAATTCTGACTTAGTTGCCAATATTCCTTACAACTTCTGCTTATCCTACTGAGTTACTTCTTAGATCTGAGAACGAGACTGATCCGATGAGGAATATGTTGTCTAAGCTGTTGATTGTCCAATACAGGCTCTAGTTTCTGGTATCTTTTTACTGAGTAAATGAAAATTAGTTCATAAATTAAAGTTATACTTAAAGGGGGAAATGTTACATGCAGTGCTAAAGCACATCAGAGTGGATTTCTTCAAGTAGAATTAGACATTATTTCTATGCAAGTTAGGACTTAAAATATAATTGTATTCTGTGGCAGTATTTCAGCTATCATGGTACAGTTTGAGATAAATGTTAAGCTGCAGTGTGAGCAGCAACATGGCTAGGGACGCAGTACGAAACATTGAAGAGACAGATGAACAGATCATTCTATGCTTTAATATTGTACTGTATGACAGAGTACTGCTAGGTGTAAGGGAACTACTGAATGTTAGAACATAAGAAGCATATTTAGAAATGGGTAACTTTCCAGAAATATAACAAAGTGTACTGTCATTTAAATGACAAATGAAGGATTATTTTATGACATTATTGTCAGATAAAAGAATGTGAATTATTATTGGAAAATGTTCTAAATCAACCATCTAAGTTGAGGAACTACTGATTTTGTAGTTTGTTTATGTATTTAAGTTAGCCATTTAGTTTACCATATTAAATTCACATTTGGGATTATCAAGTTACTGTTTGTTGTTTTTGCATTTAAGTTACCTGTAACACATTGCATTTAAGTTACCTGGCACTTGCTCACTAAAGCAATTATATAAGTCAGCACTAAAAAATTAAAAGCACTACACCCTCACAAACTCCCCTTGAGTACCTTGTTCCCCATTGGCCCTTTTTTTCAATTATAAAGGAATTCCCAATACTATTCCAGAATGTCCAAAGGTCAGTTGTCAATTTCCTCTCCGGTCCAGATGGTGAATCTGGGAATCTTGAGGCAATGTTACAACTGCCTCATGTACACAGACAACCCTCTCCTCCTCCCCACAAATTCCAACACATGTGAGAGATGCAACCATATAGCCAAACTGGAGGCTAAGCTCTCTCAACTCAGTACTGGCGTAACCAGTCAGGAGGAGAAGGAAACCACACTCACTACAATTCCAGTGTCACATAGACCTACCACGACAGCAAACCAAACACATAAACACATAAAAACATACTCGGAGGCTCTAAATAAAAATCTGCCTAAGCAGCAGAGACCTCCAAAGCAGACACCCAAGCAACCACTACCCCAAAACAAAACACGTGCAACACATAGCTCACAAAGCCAGTGTGCTGAACAGTCACAGCCCTTAAGGCAAAACAACACACCTGATACACTTGTAATAGGTGACTCTATCATCAGGCACACTGACGTCCCTCTCACCAGGCTGAACAAGGAGAAGGTCACGGTGAGCTGCCAGTCAGGCGCTAGGATCCGCCACATAACACAAGCACTCAGGTCACTCCAAGGCAAGTACAAATATGACTCAGTCATTGTCCATGCTGGTGTGAATGACCTGAGACGTACCTCCCTCGACTACATGAAAAGAGACATAGAGGAGCTCTCTGAGCATGTAGCCCAGGCCGGTATGACCCTGACCTTGAGTAGCATCTTACCCTCACCAAGAATTATGCCACAATATGAAGACACAATGATAAATTTCAACAATTGGCTTAAGTATTGGTGTCATTCAAAGGGGATCCAATGCCTGTCAGCCTGGAATGACATGCTCGACAAGCCACAATGCTTCGCTAGGGACGGCTTGCACCTGTCACCCCTGGGCTTTCGGATATTGGCAAAGGCTCTTGCTACCCCCATAGTGCCTTTTTTAGGCAAGGCTCAAAAGACAAACCCACCTCCATAGGTATCACAAGGGATAAGAAACTAAGAGTAATGCTACTCAATGCCAGAAGTCTAAACCTCAAGATGCATGCACTCAAAACTCTCCTTAGCATGGAGAACATCGATATCTATGCAGTAACAGAAACCTGGTTCAAGGCTCCTGAGAGCACCCCAGCACTACCAGGTTATACCTCATACCATGCTTTTCGGCCCCAAAACTTGGACAGAACCAAAAAAGGAGGGGGAGTATCAATATTCATCAAAGATACCCACACTCCAGGTTAGTAGCACAGCACGAAGCATCAGAGACTATCCATGTGCAACTAACAGTGGGTAAAACTGCCTTCCAGTTTATAGCCTGCTACAGACCACCCTCCCAAACCCAGGAACCCCACTCAGCCTTCCTGAGAACATTGGAAAATATGAAGGTCTCTCCAAACACCATTATATTGGGTGACTTCAACTACCCAAACATAGACT
>NC_056726.1:119248626-119328626 GCF_019279795.1 Protopterus annectens | reverse complement strand
TGATGTATGGGTTAACATTTAAGCTGATGAGTTTTTCAATGATACCCGAGTGGGGTATTGTATCGAAGGCCTTCGCCAGATCGAGGTAGGCTGTATGGACTGCCTTTCCCTCATCAATGGCTTTGTTGACTGTTTCGAAAAGTCAACCAAGTTTAGAAGGCATGATCTGCCTTTGACAAAGCCAAACTGGGATGGATCCAAAGTCTGCAAATTCCCTATGTCTTTATTTATGAGGTCCATTATGATCCTCTCCATGGCTTTGCAGATAAGGCTTGTCAAGCTAAAAGGGCGGAAATTTCCAGGGTCGGAGGAGGCACCGCCTTTGTGAAGTGGGACCACAGTTGCAGTGCGCCACTCCTGGGTACATATCCAGAGGTAAGACTATGATTAAACAGCTGTCCTAGCTGTGGGTTTAATTCCTCATTGAGTTCGTGGAGCACACAGCCGGGGACACCATCAGGTCCCATGGATGCTGTGTTTTTTGCTTTGGAGAGAGCAGTTCTCACTTGGGCGTTGGAGATGTTTTGGGGGCTGCAATCGCTTGGTATAGATATCTCTCCTTTTGGGGAGGGGAGAAGTTTGCACTGAACCTGTCAGCCAGTATGTTGGCAATGTTTGTAGGATCAGTAATCTTCACATCATTTTGAACTAGTTCTGAGCATATCTGGGAGTTTCCTCCCAGGTTTCTAACATAGCTAAAGAAGGCCTTATGATTGTCTTTTGAGTCTTTAGCTATTTTTCTCTCAAAATTTGCTTTGGATGATTTTATGAGAGCTCTTAGTTTTTACTTATAGTGATCAAGGGTGTCTTACCTTTTAAGGATTTTGCTCTATCTTGTAGTAGCTTCTTCCTTTTGTTGTAGAGTTTGTTTATGGCTGGGGTCCACCAGACTGGACGCTTGCCTTTGGTACAAAGAGTCTTTGTTTTGCTTGGGATTGCCTTATCCATGCAGTCCTGCAGGTGCTGGTAGAAGGCATTTGTAAGTGATTCAGCGGCTTGAGTACTGTTTTCCGCCGGCTCGGGGCCTTAAAGGAGACCACACTAGTCTTTAGAAGTGTGAAGTCGGCTTCGAAGTTCTTTACTGTGGTCTTTTTATTTTCAGGTGGGGTGGGATGAGGACCTCCAGCGAGATTAGTTTGTGATCTGATCTCACCAGTGAGGGTATACTTCGGTGTTGAACATTGTGCTCCCATGTTCGTGATGATGAGATCAAGTATGTTTTCTCCTCTTGTGGGGATGGTGACTAGTTGTTCCATGGCATTTGAGTTTATGAATTCCAGGAACTTTTGGGCTAGGGTGTTTGGGCTTGAGTAGTGTTCCCAGTCTATATTAGGGTAATTGAAGTCACCTAGTATGATGGTGTTTGGTGATACATTTATCCCTCTAGTGTTTTCAGGAAGGCCATGTGAGGTTCCTGAGTTTGTGAGGGTGGCCTGTAACATGCTACAATTTGCAGAGCAGTCTTGCCTATGGTTAATTGCACCTGGATGGTCTCCGATGCATCGTGCGTTGCCACCAGTCTTGAGGTGTGGGTGTCCTTGATGAATATGGATACCCCTCCTTTCTTGGTATTGTCCGGATTTTGGGGCGGAACGCATGATAAGAGGTAAAACCTGATAGTGCTGGGGTGCTCTCAGGAGCCTTGAACCAGGTTTCTGTCACTGCACAGACATCGATGTTCTCCATACTGAGAAGGGCCTCGAGTGCGTGCATTTTGAGATTTAGACTTCTGGCATTGAGCCGCATTACCCTTAGTTTTTTTTCCTTTTTTGTGTTCTAGGGTGGTAGGTTTAGAATTTGAGCCGTGCCTAAGAAAGGCACTATCGGGGTGGCAAGAGCCTTTGCCAATATCCGGAATCCGAGGGCTGACAGGTGCAAGCCGTCCCTTGCGAAGCAGCGTGGCTTGTCCAGCATGTCATCCCAGGCAGACAGACATTGGATCCCCTTTGAATGACACCAGAGTTTAAGCCAATTGTTAAAGCTGATCATCTTATCTCTGTATTGTGGCATCATTCTTGGTGAAGGTAGGATACTGCTGAAGGTCAGGGTCATACCTGCCTGGGCTACATAATCAGAGAGCTCCTCAATGTCTCTTTTCATGTAGTCCAAGGAGGTACGTCTCAGGTCGTTTACACCAGCATGGACAATGACTGAGTCGTATTTGTACCTGCTGTTGAGAGACCTGAGTGCTTGCGTTATGTGGCGGATTCTAGCACCCGACAGGCAGCTTACTGTGACCTTCTCCTTACTCAGTCTGGTGAGTGGGACGTCAGTGTGTCTGACTATGGAGTCACCAATGACTAGTGTGTCTGGCATTGTGTTTGGCCTTAAGGGCTGTGACTGTTTGACACTCTGACTGTGAGGTCTATGTGTTGGCACAGTATCTTTGTGAAATACCAAAATGTATTTACATATTATGACAGAAACATATTTTCAGTGAATACCATTTTTTCCATACACCATTTCCATCTTAAAATGGCAACACTGTAGTCACCTTAGACCTCAAAGTGAAGACATTTTACATGAATGATGCTTGCCTCTCTGTTCCCACTTACTTATGGTTAGATTTACATCTCTTGAATGATGCACTTGCTCTGAGACAGAAGAGAAATTTATCTTGGAAACAGTTCTGATGGTATCGCTCTAATGAGTAAAACGTAAGGTGGAAACCATCTCGTGGTTCAATATTTGGAGCAACATTGAGGCTAATAATATGCTTCTCAGTGGCTTTCCCACTACTGCTTCGAGAGTTAATGATATTTTGGTAGTTCATACCATAGTAAACATAATTCCTTATTATCCTCTTCAAAACATATTGCAAATGTTACCAGACAGCCAGTTAAACAGAAGGAAAAGCAGTTTTTATTGTAAGAGGGCTGCTAACAAGCAACAAAATGTAGTG
Organism: Protopterus annectens; assembly: GCF_019279795.1. Lineage (NCBI taxonomy): Eukaryota > Metazoa > Chordata > Ceratodontiformes > Protopteridae > Protopterus > Protopterus annectens. The sequence goes on along the minus strand of NC_056726.1, from coordinate 119,325,724 downwards.
ATATATGTGAACCTATCCATGATGTCACTCAGTGGTATACGGCAGACTGGTTCTAGGTATAACCTGACATCTATTTCCATTTCTTTCTACCTCTGAAAATCCATCGGAAACATGTTACTGAATATTCAGGCACTGAGACAGAGACATGTCAGTGAGCATTCAGCCATTTAAACAGTAGTGAAAGTAGCAGCATTTATAGTGACATACTAGTTAATGGGACCTACAGAGCATGCGCAAGTGAAACAAAGAGGAAACAAAACACATGCAGGAAAAATACAGTGTACAAGAGTCAAAGGACTGTAATAATCTGTTAGTGTGGTGTGTGCACATATCCTTTCAGAACCTTTTCAACAATGACTTAGGATACAAGGACAAATGTTACGTACAGAGACAGTTTAGAGTAGCCAATCGGTCTAGGCACTATGCATGTATTCAGCATTCTGATACTAATATCTAACTGGTAGTGATGAAGATATGGGAATTTTGAGCAACAGGAGAGGCAGAATTAAGAACTAAACCATCAGGATGGGAAAGTGAATAACCATGCACCAAGTAAAAATGTCTGTGGTCCACATCACAACCTAGTAGTGATTTAGATAAAACAATATTTTTAATGTGTGTATTTATTTATTTAGTTAATTAATTTCTTTGTTTATTTTTTGCAAACAGAGTAAGCGAAATGGTCCTTGAGGAAAACACACAGAGTAAAGCCACATAAAAAGAGGGAGGGCATGCATAACTGTGATGTCTTATTTCCATTTTAGTATGTATTTACTGAATATGGTGATGTAACTATGTGCCTACACCAAAGTGCAATAAAGATAATTTTAGTGGTGTAGAATAACATCATCTAATATAGCCTGTGAGGTCATGATCTTACCACTAACTACTGTAGTTTCAATGAAAAACAAAATGGCGCATCTCTGCCATAAAGAACTACAGACAAAACTGGTGACAGAATGCTTGTGCAAATTATTAAATTTCAAGAAAGGATGAGGAATATATAAGAGATAAACTTATTGGCAAGGAAATAGGGATCTGGACTATTCAGGGAAAATAAACCTTTGCACTGGACAGAAGTGAGAAAACCCAAGGTTAAATTTAGACTTTGATGGAAGAGTTAAATGTCTGCCTTCTGTATTTGTCGCAGCTGTTAAGTACATGCGATTTATATTTTATCATTGCTACTTTAAAGTCCTTACTTTCTGACATCTTATATTAATTTTTGTATAATTTAGTTATATTTTATTCTATAATAAGCAACATACAGTAAATTTTGCTGTACATCTAGTTATATCAATATTTTTTTTTGTACTTGTTTTCACTTTTATGACAGGGGTGGGAGCTATTATGGGTGACATTTACATAAGTGTGGCAATGCAATGATAGCAGTATTACTGAGTACAGGAAAACTGAAGTGAAGAAACTGTGTTCTATTTTAATCAAATGATCGAAATATACTGAAAGTTTGTAGTCACTGAGGTCATTTGATTTCAGAATTAGAATATTTAGAACCATGAAGAGTGAAACATGGTCTACCTACAGAAAAACTTTAATGTCTGCTTAATTTTAACAATTTTGTAATATTGTTTTATTTATTTTATTTTACATTATTATGATGGACAAAGCTCTTAATGTTAGTGGAGTCAATGATTTGAAATATACCCATATTTAATAACTTCCCGTATAAAAAAACTGCATTGGACAACATCTACACTGATTATCCTATGGTCATGCTCTGCTATATTGTTAAGTTTTTGAAGATAGTCATAAAGTGGTCATAGGATCTCTGCAGGCTCACACAGCTCACCGCCTTTCCAGGCCCATGAACCCCATCATCCATGATGATACTTGAAGGCTAAACCCTCTTTGGGTAACTAACAGGTCATACTGCTTATGATTCTACTTAAGTACCATTGATTTGCATCAGTCAGAGGTGTCTGTCTCCTGTGAGATGATTTACCTTTAAACTACTGGCTGCTTCATGCCTAAAATATGGTTGGAAAACCTTTGCTAGGGGTATGCTAGTGGACCTCATTCAAGACCCACCAGTTATCTACAGAGTTTTATTGTACACACATTTACTTACATTAGCAGGTACATTGCATCTCATTTTAAAGAAGACATCAGATAGTGCCACTTCTTGAGGCTGGGGACTAATGGCTACACTTTTGGTTTTACCAAAAATATTCAGCTTATTTCATATTTGTCCTCCAACAAAGAGAAAATGCTACCAGTGGTATACTTAATACTTCCAGATGAACTGACCATCAAACTTTATGAGCCTATTTTTAATGTTATCACACAGTTTTTCCTTTGTTCCACTGAAACAGCTTAATATTTGATGTTTGTGTTTCTCTACATACATTAAACTCCAGTGTGACTGCTGTGGAAATAATCACAAGTATTTTATGATTATGTGGCCTAGCTGAAATTAAAATTGATTTAATTTTTTATTAAAAAACTCATATCGGATTGGTCAAGGCCCGGGTTAACAACGACCGCCACCAGTACTGTTGGCCAACAGGGTGCTGCCGGAAATTAGGCTACTGTTGGCTGAAGGAGGAGAAGAGGCGGAAGGCATGCCCGAAGGCAGGTAAGGGCTAGGACTGGGATAGTGAGGGTCAGAACTTTGAATGTTGGCAGTATGACTGGTATAGGGAGGGAGCTAGCTGATATGATGAACTGAAGGACGGCTGGTATATTGTGTGTGCAAGAGACCAGATGGAAGGGGAGCAAGGCTAGGTGTATTGGAGGTGGTTTCAAATTGATTTATCATGGTGTGGATGGGAGGAGAAATGGCGTAGGCATTATCCTGAAGGAAGAGTATGCTAAGAGTGTTTTGGCAGTGAAAAGAGTGTCGGATAGAGTGATGTTTATGAAGCTGGAAATTGATGGTGTAATGATGAATGTTGTTACTGCATATGTTCCACAAGTTGGGTGTGCGATGGATGAGAAAGAAAAATTTTGGAGTGAGTTAGATGAAGTGGTGATGACTGAACCCAAGGGTGAGAGACTGGTGATTGGAGCAGATTTCAATGGGCATGTTATTGAAGGGAACAGAGGGGACGAGGAAGTGATGGGTAGGTATGGTGTTAAAGGAATGGAGAAGGTCAGATGGTAGTGAATTTTGCAAAAAGGATGGACATGGCTGTGATGAATATACAAGAGTGGAGGAAGATGCACACAGGTGGATTATATCTTATGTAGAAGGGCCAATCTGAAGGAGATTTTAGACTGTAAAGTGGTGGCAGGGGAAAGTGTAGTTAGGCAGCATAGGATGGTGGTTTGTAGGGTGACACTGGTGATCAAGAAGAGGAGGAGGAGTGTGAGGGCAGCACCAAGGATCAAATGGTGGAAATTGAAAAAGGGTAATTGTGAGGTGATGTTCAGGGAAGAGTTAAGACAGGCACTGGGTGGCAGTGAAGAGTTACCGAATAGCTGGGTAACTACAGCAGAGCTAGTAAGAGAGATGGCTAGAAGGGTGCTTGGTGTGACATCTGGAAAGAAGAAGGAGGACAAGGAGACCTGGTGATGGAATGAAGAAGTACAGGAGAGTATACAGAGAAAGAGGGTGGCGAAGAAGTAGTGGGATTGTTAAAGAAATGAAGAAAGTAGACAAGAGTATAAGGAGATGAGATGCATGGCAAAGAGAGACGTGGCGAAGGCTAAAGGATAAGGCGTATGAAGAGTTGTACAAAAGGTTGGACACTAAGGAGGGAGAAAGGGACCTGTATCGATTGGCTAGACAGAAGGACTGAGCTAGTAAAGATGTGCAGCAGGTAAGGGTGATAAAGATAATGAGGGAAACGTACTCACAAGCGAGGAGAGTGTGTTGAGCAGATGGAAAGAGTACTTTGAGGGGTTGATGAATGAAGAGAATGAGAGGGAGAGAAGGTTGGATGATGTGTGGATACTGAATCATGAAGTGCAGTGGATTAGCAAGGAGGAAGTAAGGATAGCTATGAAGAGGATGAAGAACGGAAAGGCTGTTGGTCCAGATGACATACCTGTGGAAGCATGGAGGTGTTTAGGTGAAATGGCAGTGGAGTTTTTAACTAGATTGTTTAATGAAATCTTGGAAAGTGAGAGGCTGTCTGAGGAATGGAGAAAAAGTGTTTTGGTACTAATTTTTAAGAATAAGGGTGATGTGCAGAGCTGTAGTAACTACAGAGGGATTAAACTGATCTGTCACAGCATGAAGTTATGGGAAAGAGTAGTGGAAGCTAGGTTAAGAAGGGAGGTGATGATTAGTGATCAGCAGTATGGTTTCATGCCAGGAAAGAGCACTACAGATGCGATGTTTGCTCTAAGATTGTTGAGGGAGAAGTACAGAGAAGGTCAGAAGGAGTTGCATTGTGTTTTTGTGGATTTAGAGAAAGCATATGACAGGGTGCCTAGAGAGGAGTTGTGGTATTGTATGAGGAAGTCGGGAGTGTCAGAGAAGTATGTAAGAGTGGTACAAGATATGTACAAGGGTAGTGAAACTGTGGTGAGGTCTGCGGTGGGAGTGACGGATGCATTTAAGGTAGAGGTGGGATTACATCAAGGATCAGCTCTGAGTCCTTTCTTATTTGCAATGATGATGGACAGGTTGACAGACGAGATCAGACAGGAGTCCCCGTGGACTATGATGTTTACAGATGACATTGTGATCTGTAGTGAGGGTAGGGAACAGGTGGAGACGACCCTGGAGAGGTGGAGATATGCTCTAGAGAGAAGAGGAATGAAGGTCAGCAGGACTAAGACAGAATATATGTGTGTGAATAAGAGGAAGGATAGAGGAATGGTGAGGATGCAGGGAGTAGAGGTGGTGAAGGTGAATGAGTTTAAGTACTTGGGATCAACAGTTCAGAGTAATGGTGAGTGTGGAAGATAGGTGAAGAAGAGAGTACAGGCCAGATGGAGTGGGTGGAGAAGAGTGTCAGGAGTAATTTGTGACAGACAAGTACCAGTAAGAGTGAAAGGGAAGGTCTACAAGAGGGTAGTGAGACCAGCTATGTTATACGGGTTGGAGACAGTGGTGTTGACAAAAAGGCAGGAGTCAGAGTTTGACGTGGCAGAGTTGAAGATATTTAGGTTTGCACTGGGTGTGACGAGGATGGACAGGATTAGGAATAAGTATATTAGAGGGTCAGCCCAGGTTGGAAGGTTTGGAGACAAAGCCAGAGAGGCAAGATTACATTGGTTTGTACATGTGCTGAGGAGGGATGCAGAGTATATTGGGAAAAAGATGCTAAGGATGAAGCTGCCAGGTAACAGGAAAAGTGGAAGGCCTAATATAAGGTTTATGAATGTGGTGAGAGAGGATATGCAGGTGGTTGGTGTGACAGAGCAAGATGCAGTGGACAGGAGGAAATGGAAACAGTTGATCTGCTGTGGCGACCCCTAACGGGAGCAGCCGAAAGAAGAAGGAGAAGATTAAAAAAAATTTCAGAGATGGAGGCCAAGATGCTCACATAATCTTTATCAGTATTTATTTGTGAATTTTTTATTGTTACTGAATGTTACACAAAATGTACTTACAAAATAAAATAAAAAAGGCTCACCCTGATTGCTTTTCTCCAAGCGTAGGTTATAATTCCATCTACCCAGCTGTGAGAAGCTGTTTCATGACCAAAAAGCAGTGCAAAATCATCTACAGCCAGGGGGTTGATCTTCACAAGTCTCTGTGTGGAGGACATCTCAGGAGCATGAATGCGTGGTGAGGAAGGCTGCTGATCAACTTGAAGGAGACCAAGGGCTTGCACTAAGGTAGAAATGCAAGTACTTTTTCCAGACCCTGGAGAACCAGCTACAATTATTCCTTATGAAAGAAAAAATATAATGTTTGGGATTTTTAATGACGTTTGACCTCTCTTTAAATAACATATGTCTAGCCAAAGGTGTGCAGTAATTTACATCTCAAAAAATCTAGGGAAAGATATGCAGTTATTTTTATTGTAGGAGCAGTAATAAACAACAATGAAATATTACTTTGGAGTCATAATGTCAGATTGTATTAAAACATGCAAATGAGTGATATAAGAGTAAAATCTTATCTGTCTATCCATTTATCTTTTTATCTATCCACCTGTCTATGCATATATCAAGTATCAAGTATCATATATCAAGTACAAATATGACTCCGTCATTGTCCATGCCGGTGTGAATGACCTGAGATGTACCTCCCTGGACTACATGAAAAGAGACATAGAGGAGCTCTCTGATTATGTAGCCCAGGCTGGTATGACCCTGACCCTGAGCAGCATCTTGCCCTCACCAAGAATGATGCCACAATACAAAGACAAGATGACCAGCTTTAATAATTGGCTCAAATACTGGTGTCATTCTAGGGGGATCCAATGTCTGTCTGCTTGGGATGACATGCTGTTGCATCTGTCACCACTGGGCTTCCAGATATTGGCTAAGGCTCTTGCCTCTCCCATAGTGCCTTTGGCTCAAAAGACAAACCCACCTCCTTAGAAAAAAAATGGAAAAATTAAGGGTAATGCTGCTCAGAAGTCTAAATCTCAAGATGCAGGCTCCTCAGTATGGAGGACATCCATGTCTGTGCAGTAACTGAAACCTGGTTCAAGGCTCCTGAGAGCACCGCTACCAGGCTATACCTTGTATCATGCTGTCCATATTCATCAAGGACACCCACACCTCCAGGTTAGTGGCAACACATGAAGCATCAGAGACCATCCAGGTGCAACTAACCATAGGCAAAACTGCTATACAACTGGTAGCATGTTACAGACCACCCTCCCAATCTCAGGAACCCCACTCAGCCTTCCTGAAGACATTGGAGGACATGAATGTCTCACCAAACACCATCATATTGGGAGACTTCAACTACCCTAACATAGACTGGGTGCATTATTCTAGCCCAAACACCCTAGCCCAAAGGTTCCTGGAATTCATAAATTCAAACGCAATGGAACAGGTAGTCACCTCTCCCACAAGGGGAGATAATATACTAGACCTGATCATCACAAACATGGGGACAAAGTGCTCCACACCAGAAGTATACCCTTCACTAGTGAGATCTGACCACAAACTAATTACCCTGGATATACATATCCCACCTCCACCCCCAACACAAAAGACTACAGTGAAAAACTTCTCAAAAGCCGACTTTTCACTTCTTAAAACTGAGATGGTATCCTTTAAACCCACTAGGACAGTGGAAACCACATCCCACAATGCAGAATCCTTCACAAATGCTTTCTACGGACATCTCCAAGAATGCATGGATCATGCAATCCCAAATAAAACCAAGACCCTCTCCACCAAGGGCAGGCGTCCTGTCTGGTGGACCCCAGCCATAAACAAATTGTATAACAAAAGAAGGAAGCTACTGCACGTCAGAGCAAAATCCCATAAAGAGAAGGCATCTCTGATCAGCACTAGTAGAAAGCTACGTTCTCTCATAAAAACATCCAAGGCCAACTTTGAGAGAAAAATCGCTATGGACACTAAAGATAACCACAAGGCCTTCTTGAGCTATGTTAGAAACCTGGGCGGAAACCCTCAGATATGTTCAGAGTTAGTTCACAATGACAAAAAATACACTGAACCCACAGATATTGCCAACATTCTGGAAGACAGGTTCAGTGCAAATTTCTCTCCTCCCTCACCCCCAAAAGAAGAAATACTTATCCCAGCTGAATGTAACCTCCCTGTCATCTCAGATGTCCAGGTGAGAACCGCCCTCAGCAAAGCTAAAAACACAGCATCAATGGGACCTGACGGTATCCCGGGTTGCGTGCTACGTGAACTCCAAGAGGAGCTAAACCCGGACATAAAAATGCTATTTAACATTAGCCTTACTACAGGATATGTACCTGAAAACTGGCGTACAGCAACAGTAGTCCCACTCCACAAAGGAGGCACCTCTACTGACCCTGGTAACTACCACCCCATAAGCTTAACCAGCCTGGTCTGCAAAGCTATGGAAAGAATCATTATGGAAGTAATAAACAGAGACATTGGGGACTTACAGACACTTGATCCCACCCAGTTCGGCTTTGCAAAAGGCAGATCCTGCCTTTTAAACCTGATTGACTTTTTCGAAACAGTCACTAGAGCCATTGACGAGGGCAAAGCAGTCCATACAGCCTACCTGGACTTGGCTAAAGCTTTCGACACAATACCCCACTCTGGCATCATAAACAAGCTCAACAGCTTAAATGTAAATCCATATGTCACAAGATGGGTGGCAAACTGGCTAAAGGATAGAACCCATAAAGTCAAAATCACTGGAGCCATGTCAGACTCAAAGCCAGTGACAAGCGGTGTCCCACAGGGCTCTGTCCTGGGACCCCTCTTGTTCGGCATTTATTTCTCAGATGTGGAAGCAAACATGGGAGGGTTGTGGCTGACAAAGTTCGCAGATGACTGCAAACTAGGCGCCATAGTCGATGCACTAGCTGACACATACATCCTACAGAAAGGCCTCACTGAAACGGACAACTGGTGCCGGAGTCATGGCCTTAAACTAAATGCCAAAAAATGTATAGTCATCCCCTTTGGGAAAAACAAAGTGCCCACAAATTATCACACAGGCGGTAACCCACTGAGTATGGAAAAAGTAATCAAAGACCTGGGGACCCAAGTCAATAGTGACCTCTCATTTGACACCCACGTTGCCAAAGTGGTTAGAAAGACTTTCTACCTTGCCCACCTTATCATGGATGGATTCACATCCAGATCAAAGGAGGTCATTGTGCCCCTGTACTCCTCCCTTATCAGGCCCATGATTGAGTACAATGCCCCATTTGGTATGTACCTCACCCGGCACTTGCAACAGCTAGAGAGACCCCAAAAGTACCTCACCAAGAGGATCAAGGGTCTCCAACATATGTCATATGCTGCCAGACTAAAGAAACTCCAACTCTATTCAGTAGCATACCGCCTACTCAGAGGTGATCTGTGCCTGACGTACAAGGCCATGTCCAATCAGGAATTGATGGACATGCTCCACCTCAAAAAATCCAACTCCATCAGAACCACAAGAGCTAAAGATTTGAACCTCAGCACAAATATGAATAGGACATGCTGGAGGGACAGATTCATAATCCAGAGGCTTCCCATACTCTGGAACAGAATCCCAGTTCATGTTAGGCAAAGCCCCTCACTGACTCTCTTTAAGAGAAATCTTGATGAGTGGATGGGAGATCGTAGGTTTACCCCAGGGGTCATCTCTGTGTCACTACTAGACAGAGGCACAGTAAACTAATTCTATTATGTAAGGGGGTCTTCACTGTGTCACTACTAGACAGAGGCACAGTATTCTAAATCTATTCTGTACACTTTTGTACCATTACATGGGGTGGCAAAAGCCACATCACTATGGCTAGGCTTATAAATGCCCCAGGGCAGATAGCCTAGTACCAATCTATGAAACTATGAAACTATGAAACTATCAAATCTTGAAAACAATAAGGACATTTTCCTCAGACATAAAATACTTCAATAACTTCTTAAAAAATGAACAGATTAACATTCAAAATAAGACACATAACTAAATGTGGGAATGATAAAATTGCTCTGAAACAAGAATATTGAGTTCTGCATTTCTCAAAGTGATTCAAGTCAGTATTTTGGAAAGTAAACAGTTTAAAAATTCACAGGTTTGACTAGAAGACTGAAAGGGTGATAAGACACATAGGGCATAGCCTTGCCAGCAGTGAAACATACTTTATTATTCTGCTGTGCTAATGTTTTTAGCTCATCTGGAGTGTTGTCTTTGGTTCTGAAAGCTGTCTCTGCAAAGAAATGGATGTAACATGTGCAGTCTGTGGAAGAACAACAGAAATGGTGCAACATCTACCAGAAATCACAGAAAGAAAATCTGTGGAGTGTACAGTTTAGAGAGAGGTGAGTGGGTATGTTAGGAACATTAAATAACTACAGAGGATTAAAACTTAATACAGCAGCATATTTTTGGAAAAATGTATAAGAAGATAAGAGATACATTCTGAGGGGAGAGCTTTGCTCAATAGCAATATGGATGGGAAACAAGCAAATGCATCATGGCAACCCATTCTTCAGGCAGTAGCAATAAATAAAAAGTGGAAGGGAGTTTTACATAAAGATAACAAAATGTAAGTTATAGGCCATGATCAGCTAATTAGCCTACAGCCCCCCAAACAGGCAAACTGTGTTGTTGGAGGAATTCTTTCAGATTCTTCAACTTATATTTCCATGTTTTCATAATTTATATAATCAATAACGACAAGAAAACATTGACAACATTTAGGTAACATAAATACTAATTATAAAACATTAAGTACAAAAAAACACTAAGTGCAATCATCTAAATATCTTAGTATGTCTGTTAATTAATGTTACTGAAAAAGTCTGGAGAATAAGTTGTGATTTTGAGCCATCAGAAGACAGAGAAAGACTAATGTAGGCAGCCAATATGAGAAGAGTGAGACTCAAAGAGACACAGTGGTTACTCACTGGTCCTCTCTTAATGGTGATGATGATGAAAGAGGACTGAAGAATTCAGCTGTAAATTTTGCCAGACAATATACATCCGTACTATACCTACTCGTTTAACAGAGTAGCATTTTCAAGTTTCCTCATAGTCCCAGCAGTGCATTAAACATTTCATCTTTTGGCAAAACAGTTATGTGACTATATCACTTGTAGAAAAGGTTGTTAACAGTGGCATGCTCATTCTTCATCACTCCCACCCAAATTGAAAAAAGAAAGTGTCAAATTAGTGAAGCTAGTTTTGGCGAAGGTGAAATGTCTGAGTACTGTTTGTCTAAACTAACTTTCCTAACAGGAAATATACCAACTCCAAGGTAGCACAACAGTGGAAAAAGAGGCAAACTCCACTGTATATATATAGAGACATGTGTGGTGTTGTTTGTGTTAATTGTATGTTTTGGTGTCTGTGTGCTTTGGTCGGAGATTAACCGGAGAGTCTGATTGATAGTGTGGTGAAGCTTTGCTTGATAGCTGTCATTGCTTCGTGTTGCGTATGCAAGGTTTTTTTTCTTTCTTTCTCATCTCTCTCGGTATAGAGGGAGTCTCGAGACATTGCCTTATATGTAGTTAAGTAATGTTTTACTTACTATTTCCCGCCGGAACTTTGAAAGCTTAATTTTCATGATGAGCCCGAGACTGTGATATCCATTGTGGCTGGAAAGCTCGGAGCTTTCTTAAAACATCATCATGAAGGCGTCGGAAGTAAATTGATCTTCTGATCCTCACTGGGAAGCTACTGAATCAAATTTGTTTCCTCAGACAGCATACGGAAAGAAGATATAACTAGATTACTACTTTCAACTTATTGCAAGACATTATATGCAATAATCTCTTAAATAAATAGGGATTATACTACGCATGTAGCCTAAATACTTTTTCTGATCATCATAGGTATTCTTGAGCCTTATGTATTTATAAACGAATAGTATTCTCATAAAATATTTGCTTCATGTATGACAAGGGTGCAGATATCTTGATGAGAAATATTAGTTGTGATGTGTGCGTTTTTGGAAGATTTAATAACGCTACAAGCTGTTTATATACTTGTGTTACATGTACATTTTTTATAACTATTGACTTGCTGAGAAAATATTCATGAAGCATTTATCAAAATGTTAAATGTATAGACGTATATAATAGGTTATCTCAGTTATTTTATGAATGCATTTGTGTAATAGGCTGATAGGGATAGGCAGCAATAATATTGCAAGGACAGGTGCATTAAAAATAGTTAGATCTGTTTATCATTAGAAAATGTGAAATTTTCATCTTTTGTTTTGTTAATGAAATAGCTTTTCAAAATTCAAAGATAGTATAAGCTATAATTGAATAATAAAAAGCTCATTATATTTAAATAAGACTTTTATATAGTATACAGGAGCTATTTAAACACTTTGCTTCTTTGAACTAATATGACCTTTTCACTAGTTTTCAGTATGGTGATGGACCCTTTGAGGTAACTCAAATTAATGCAATGAATGGAAGATCAGACTTTTAAGGTTTATTAGTCACTCTTCTATGAAAGACTGCACCGGGGTGTTTGGTTACAAGAAAACTAGCAGGATGTTGTTGGTTTTACTTCTTGATGAGTAATCACTATATTTGGTTTCTGGCAAAGAAGTGTAGTGTTCATTTCTTTCAGAACAATCAGTATGTTAGTTGATTATTAGTAAAATCACTTTTATTAGCATCTTATTTATTAGCTGCCAATGTTAGTGGTTATTGAAGGCCCTTAGGTGATTCATTTACAACTATGTCCCAGTTAGCTGATCACCTATGGCAGTACTGCATATCACACTTCAGCCTTTATTAGCCATATTTCGGTAATAAAATAATGCCATAGTCTATTTTTAAGGTACTTATCAAATGTGATTGCTTTAAAACAGAAGAGTGAACTAATAGATCATAGTAGTTCTTAATAACCTACTAACTAATGTAAGAAAATTCTGTACTTTATTCCTAAGATGTAGCTGTCATCAATTTACTAATTGACACAACGTTATATCTATACATTTGGTTCATACAAAAAAAATGTTTATGTTATTGATGAGAAGCCTTATGTTTATAGTTATGACTATAGACATTTAGGCAGGTGCTGATTGGATGCTGCTTTTGATAGGAGGTTGATTTGAGTGACAGATGTCATTCGAGTTAGGAGTTTTAAACTCTAGAGGGGTTCGGGTTGGTTATTTTGTTTCATGTTTATGTTATAAATATTTTCTAATAACTTTTCAGATGTTCATATCTTATGTAGTAGGAAATAACCTTAATTTTAAGAATATGATACTCTTACACTATGTTTGTTCTAATGATCATAATAGTATTCCTATTAGATATATTCTTGTGTATTTCTTAGATCAGTATGTTTATATTTACATCATTTAATTTTCAATGACTACACTAAAAGGTGTATCAGTTAACATTAATGGTTTAAATAATCCTAATAAAAGGAGGAATTTAACTAGATCTCTTAAGTTACATAAATCCCAGTTAGTATTTTTACAAGAAACTCAATTAATAACAGAGGATATATTCAGACTTGAATCTAAAACATATAAGATTTTAGTAAGTTCTGAACATACTAAGAAAAAGAGAGGAGTAGCTATCCTATGGAACAGCATAATGCCTTTTCCTAAAATAATAGATACATATAAGGATAATAAAGGGATGTTTTGTGTAGTCACCATAGAAATAAACAGTAAACTTTTCACATTGATTAACATATATTGGATCCCAGGGATAGGGATAAACACAATGAAACAACATCTAGATCAAATTGTACTATTCTCTAAAGGGATCATTATTTTGGCAGGAGATTTCAATTGTATTCTAGATTACAAAGACTCTAGTACTAATGGGAAGAGAAAAATATCTACATCATCTAAATTATTAAAATACTTTTCAGATACTTATTTTTTGAAAGATATATAAATTATTTTGCAGATACTACTTCTTTGTTTTACACCTTTTTTTCTCATAGACATAACTCATACTCGAGGATAGATAGAGTTTTTATTTCTAATAATTTAACAGATTCCTTAAAGAAATCAGCAGTGATTTCATGTCCTTTATCAGATCATAATTCTATAATTTTTGAAGTGGTAGTCAATCCAAATTTTAATATTCATATAAAAAGGATCCCATCTTATATCACAAAATTAAAATATTTTAATGATTTCATTTCTACAGAAGTACAGAATTTTTTAGAACTTAACAATACTAATGATATATCAGAAATTTACATATGGGATGCCCTAAAAGCTTATCTATATGGTAGGATATTGAATTGGTACAACAAAAAAGAAATCTTGGGATAAAGAGCTGCAAGATATACAATGTAAATTAGACACTTTAAAACTTAGTAATATGGGTGATAAAGATATATCAGATAAAAGAAAGTAAATAAATATGTTAAATAATAAATATCTAGAAATATTAAAACATAAAACTATGATCAATATAGAAAAATTCAAGTTTATAAATTTGTCTTCTAACCCTAAATCCTTAAAAATTCTTGCTAATAAAACAAAAAAATTAAATAGATTTAATCATATAAATGAAATATTCTCCCCTAAAAAAGGAAAAATGGTATTGGAAATTCATAATATATTAACTGAATTTAGAGAGTTTTTTATAAACATCAACCAAACAACTACTGAAATTAACTCTACAGAGGAAATAAAAACATTTGTTAATAAATACACTAAAACACGACTTTCAGAGGAACAAGGGATTTCTATTGATAAACAAATATATTTCAAAGAACTTCAAACTCACATTACCAAATTAAAACAAAATAAAGCACAGTGTAATGACAGCATTCCTGAAATTTACAAATTACTACCTATAAATGGTCTAAAATTGCTTTATAAAGTATTTAATCTTGTTTAGGACAAAAACATAATTCCACCTTCTTGGAAATATACTTTTATTTCTCCTATTTTAAAATCTAACAAAGATCCCTCTAAGTGCACCTCCTATAGACCCATCTCCCTATTAAACACTGATTACAAATTATGTATGTCCATTTATGCAGAAAGGCTTAAAACACTTTTACCCAAATTAGTTGATAGTGATCAAACGGGGTTTATAATGAAGAGAACTTCGTATGATAACGTTAAAATAATATTAACTTTAATTGATTTGGTTGAAAATCTTAAAACAAATTTAACCCAAGTTAGTTTAGATATAAATTGTGCTTTCGACTCAGTTACATGGGGATATTTGTTCACTCTATTAAAGGAATTAAATTTCTCCAATAATTTTATCAATCTAGTCACTCTGTTATATGAAGGTAGCCAAGCTTATGTTAAAACTGGCATTAGTATATCTCAAAATATACCAATAGTAAAAGGTACTAAGCAAGGGTGTCCTTTATCCCCTCTTTTATTTTCATTAGTTATGGAACCATGGGCAAATTTAATAAGACATGATACAGATATTGAAGGATACAAGTTAAACCCCACTATATCATCTACAATACAAATGTTGCAGATGACATATTGATTACTCTTGGGAGTAGAAGGGAATCTATACAAAAACCTTTTAAAAACATGGAATATTTTCAAAAAAATTCCGGCCTTACTTTTAATAATAATAAAACACAAATTCTTTTAACAGGTTCAAAATAATACAATATACCTGATGAATATAATGAATATATAGCTCAGTCTCAACAAATAGCATATTTAGGTATAATTATTACTAACCATATTAAAGATACCATTCAAATAAATTATAATAAAAGTCTATTAAAGACGGAATATTTAATAAATAAATGGAACAAATTACCCTTGTCTATGGATGATAGACTTTTAATAATAAAGATGATCCTTCTCCCCAAAATCTTATATATAATTCAATCTTTATCTATACCTCCTTCTTACCAAATAATTAAAAAATGTAATTCAATGATTCAGAAATTTTTGTGGTTCCCAAACAAGCCAAGGATTGCATTAACATACCATATGTATAATTGGAATAATGGGGGTATAGCCTTACCAAATTTAGAAATGTATTCAATTTCATCAGTATTTAATACAATCTCTCATCTCATTGATGTGGAATATACTGCTAAGTGGAAAGAGTTTATAGAGGTATTGTCACAAAATACCAAAGATGTAAACAGTTCCTATAAGCTAAATATAATTAATAATCCATTTATTTGGAGGTTAAAAGATTATATTTCTGAATTTTCTTCTCTGAGTTTTAACTCTAAGTATATAGTTTTTCTTTTAAAATAATTTAAAAATTTTATATTTAAATATAATATATATATAAGGATTGGCTTTTTTTACTCTACCCTATAGCCTACACACACAGATCTATTTTCTCTTCAGATTATACAAAAATGTCTATATTTCAGCAAAAGCATTTAACATTTTGGCACCAAATGAAGATAAATAATGAGATAAAATCCAATAGTTTACTCTTGGAAGAGTATAAACTTGATTCTTGTTTATGGTTAAAGCTTCAAGAAGCTAAACAATATGTATTAATTAAATTGGATTCTATGTCTCCTATAATTAGGAAAAAAATTCCCAAGCTAATACAATATATGATTTTATCAGTTTTGCATAAATCTCCTGCTAATAACAAGTTATCAAACATTTATAGGGCAATTAAATGTGATTTAGATACACATTCAGATAATTATTGGAAATATTTTTCTTTAATTAATAATAATCCCCCTTCTGAGAAAGACAAATGTAATATTTTACAATCAGCAAGTATGACTACTTCTTCTTTAAAATGGAAATTATTCACATGGAGATTTTTAAATAGATCATTTATCACTCCTCATAATATAAGTATATTTTCTGAAAAGAATATAACATGTTGGAGATGTAATATTGAATTGAATGCTGACTGGTCTCATATGTTTTATAATTGCATATATTTAAGGAAATTTTGGGATGATATCAATAATTTGTTGCAAACAATTTTTACTGATAATTTCTTTATATCTAAATCACTTGTTTTATTTAATACTCCTGTTCCTGATTGTGTAAAAGAGAATAAGTACCCTTTGGTTTGGTCTATACTATCTATAGCTAGAAAAACAATCACTAAGAATTGGAAATCTAGTACAGCACCTACATTTTTGGAATTTAAAAATATACTCCTTGAAACGTGTAATTTGGAAATGTTAACTATTAAATATAGATCATCTAGGAATACTACATCATATAATTCATGGAATATCATCTATGAACTTCTAGAAAAATAGTTTATTAATTTATGTAAACAGATGATTTTTATTAATCCTACAGCTACATTAAGAAATTTTTTTTTGCATGATGAACGTCTTTGTACATAGTTTAGTTACATTGTTTTATATATTAGAAAGTTTGTTTTTTTAATTTCTTGTTTTTTAACTTTAAAGAAAAAAATGTTATAATTTCATGGAAATATTTGTTCATTTTAATAATTATTTAATAAAATTCTTTGGAAAAAAAAATCTTCTTGATGCAGAAGTAATGACTTCACCTTCAAAACCAGTAAATACAGACATGAGACTTGCCAAAAGGACATAGATTATGATTACAATATAATTTATTGCATTATATATATATATATATATATATATATATATATATATATATATATAAACACCATTGTTAAATATCTAAAAACAATGGTAGACAATAATTTAAACTTTAAACACTATGTATTATATCTACCAAAATCAGAAAAGCACATTGTGTAGCTCATCAACATCTGAAATCCATGAATAATTACTCTGGGGAGAGCAGTGTAACACTTTATACCTTACTGATATGACCCTTTCTTCAGTACAATATTATATTTGGTAGCCTTCGATTATATAGCTGGAGTCTATTGTACTGATAACACATTTCGTTTATGTACTTTCTATATGCATTTTTAGTTTTAATGCATGTATTGAAATGTCTTAATATAAACTTATAGAATTTCAGTTGCATCTTTTTCTAACATTTTGCACTGATATTTTTAATTTTCTTTTTCTGTCTTCTTAGAGCAGGTTTATAGCAGTTTTGTGGCTGGATGCATGTTTTAATGTTAATGTATTCTTAAATTAAGTATTCTCATTTTGTCTTAATTAATTGCCTATTAAGCTTATTGGCTTAATTAATTGCTGCTTGTGTAGCTGCTATATAAGAATACACTGTTGCTCTACAGTTTTTATGGTCTGAGGAAGCGTACTGAAAAGTACGTGAAAGCGCTTACCAAATAAATTCTCAATTTTATTTTGTCGTGCAGAGTCCGAAGTTTTATTTTTACCATTTACCTTCAGTTCGATTAACTAAGGATTCTGTTGAAGTGGTGGTCTATTACTATTTTTTATT
Organism: Protopterus annectens; assembly: GCF_019279795.1. Lineage (NCBI taxonomy): Eukaryota > Metazoa > Chordata > Ceratodontiformes > Protopteridae > Protopterus > Protopterus annectens. Next base: position 119,307,908 of record NC_056726.1, on the reverse strand, counting down.
ACTATTTTCTCTTTAGTTCCATCACTACGCACGACATGGCAAATCCTAATGTGGAGTTAGATTACGTTCCAGAGCCGAGGATAACTCACAGCAAAGAACAGTGGATAACAATGCTGAATACAGAATTCAATCCTTTATTGGATCTGGACCTTAGAGCACCGAATGGTAATCACAGTGACATTAATCATGATAACCTGCAAATGTTTAATTCTGCATTTAAAATCTTAGAAAATGATTTATACAAGTTTCAACATTTAAATTGGCAAAGAAAGCATATGGAAGCTTGTAAACGCTTTAAGCTTATTCCCCATGGTATGCGCATACTTTGCATGCCTACATACGGTGATGCCCATCCTGTTTTACTCAAGAGATGGCAAGAGCTCAATTTAGAAACCAGTATGAAATATGTGCAGTTATTAATTGACTACTTTGCCCCTCTAGAAAAAGAACTTTTGACCAAAATCAATTGTGCACAACAGGAATTGAATAGAACTTTTCCTGATGATCATTTCCAACATAGGATGGACAATTTATACACCCAGGTCAGCTCCTATGCTTCACGACTACAGCAGATTAAACATAAGAAACTAGAACGAGATTATCAAGATTTCGCTTCTGGGAATGTGTTCGTTTGGCCCAGAAGAGAACCACCTAACACTGTTTCCCGTATGCATCCTCCGGACCAGGCGCCTCATGATGACACCTTACTAGCGCCAGTCAGGGTCGACTCTGTTGCTCCACTTTCAACGAGAGCCGTTCAAGTGAATGTTTCAGGAGAAACATTCACTACACCACCGGAGACTCCCATTTCCGCTACATCTGCAGCAGTTACATCTACCCCACTTCCAAACCAGGAAGCAGATCGAGTTAGAACAGCTCCAAGGGATTTGGGAGCGGTTCCAAAAAACGGCACTCCACTTTCTCCTTTTTTGCCATACCGGATAAGGAGTTCTGCCCCATTGAGAGAACAGCAGAACAGCTGGGGCAACAAGAAACGAAAATTATCGGAGGAGAATGCAGCCTTCCAGAGAAGGCGACAGAAACCGTAGAGACCGAACTTTTTTTCAATCTTTCGAGGTATGTTTTGTCTGTACATGACAAGGACTTACTTAACAGAGGGCTGTCCTTTATACCTTCTCAAGGAAGCCTCCTATATGATTTACTGTTAGATGTTAGAATGTTTGGGCGTGCTCTTGCACTAAAGATATTTTTTAAATCAAAATCTAATACTGACAGTGTTTCAGCTAATGAAATAACTTTGTTTAAAAGAAAAAGTAACTTTTCTCCTATATTACCAGCGCATGTTGAGTTATTTATTAAACTTTGTGAAAAGGACATTTACAATTATTGTACAAGCACAAAGAAGAAATGTATGTTTTATAATATGACCAAGGATTTACAAAATTCATTATTTACTTTAACTAATGAACCCAGCCTAATTTTCAGACCTGTTGACAAGGGAGGAGGTGTGGCAATTTTTGATAGCATGAGTTATCATTCACTGATGATAGATATGTTAAGTGATGAATTTACCTACCAGAAAATAGATAAAGTAAAAATGGCAAGCATCACAACTAGGATTAAAGATGAGCTATATGATCTGCTTATGTGTGGCCAAATATCACAAGTTTTGTATGAATATTTCATGGTAGATAACCCACAGGTGCCTTTAATTAAAGGACTACCTAAAATGCACAAAGGTGTTGCCCCTCCTCCCTTAAGACCTATAGTAGCTAGTGAGAAATGGGCAACTGAAAATATTTCTGTGTATTTGGAGAAAACTATGAGACCTCTACTTAATGAAATTCCAAGCATCCTCAGAGACACCTACCAACTTCTGGAGTCCCTTGACTCCATTGACAAAACTTTGGTAAAAGGAAAACATCTTTTAGTTACCATGGACGTTAATAGCCTTTTTACGTCCATACCTAATGTCGAGGGGATACAAGCTGTGAGGGAATTGCTGTCAACCTTCCAAGTGAAAAGGAATGATGCCATTTTAATCTGCCAACTATTGGATTTAGTTTTGTACAACAATGTGTTTGCCTTTGGTGGGTGCCTATACCTACAGACCTCTGGCGTAGCTATGGGCACCCCCTGTGCAAACACGTATGCAAACTTAGTTATGTACAAATGGGAGAAGGATTATGTTTTCACTCACCCACTTTTTAAGCAAGTTATAGCTTATTACCGTTTTGTTGACGATATCCTATTGATTTGGGAAGGTTCCATAGAAGATTTTTTCACTTTTAAAAGTTATTTAGAAACTACTACAACCTTCCTCAAGTTCACAGCACAAGTTTCATTTGATTCTGTGAACTTTTTGGATATAACTTTGGATATTAGAAATGGCTCCTTGTATTCAACTTTGTTTAGAAAGAACTGCTGGAGGAATACTATATTACGCTATGATAGCATGCACCCACGGCATGTATTCAAAGGGGTAGTTAAAAGCCAGTTCATTAGGCTTCAAAAAATCTGTAAGGACCCAATAGATTTGACTGCTGAAGCAGATAAATTAGAACACCTACTCATAGATAGACATTATGATCCAAATTTAGTTAGAACAATTAGGATGCAACTACTCAAAGATGTAGAGCCCCCCATTTGTATTACATATGCTCACCCTCACCATACATACACCATTCATGAACCTTTTTCCACAGAAAAGTTAAGCTTCGTTACTACTTATACCAATGACAGTTGCATTGTTAGAGAGATAGTGAACAACAACTGGAAGGTACTCATGACAGATACCTTCACTCGACAACTTGTAGGTAATGTTCCACATTTTACATATAGGAACAACAAGAATCTCAAAAGGTTGCTTTGTGATAGACCAATTTTCACTAAACCCATTCCACATGTAGCTTTAGGTACTTTTCCTTGTAGATGCTGTAACTACTGTAAACTCATTACGAAGGAACAAATTTTTGTACATCCAGAAATAAAATACACCTTTAAACCTAGGCTTTTTGCTACCTGTGATACTTCAGGGTTAGTGTATTTAGCCACGTGCCTACAATGTCCTGCATTTTATGTAGGTCTTACGAAGCGTAAGTTAAAAAATAGGATTTACAATCACACCTATGATATAAAGAAAATGAATGAGCTAAATGCTTTGGCAAAGCATGTGGATAGCTTCCCTAACCATTCCTTTGTGTTCAGGGTGCTGGAAATTGTAACACCCAATGTTAGAGGGGGAGATTACCAGAATTTCCTTGAACTAAAGGAACTGAAATGGATTTTGAGATTGAGAGGGCATTACCCACCAGGTTTACACCTATATGTTTCCATAAAATCATATCTTAACACACGTAGATGAGATTTAGCTGAACAGCATTTCTGTGTTTCATGAATTTTTGTTTCATGCATCCTTGTTTTCTTTCCCTCCCTGCTCCCCCCTCCCCTCCCTTTCTCCTCATTTACCCCTTGTTTCACAATTTTACTCAGTTTTTGTAAAACTGTTTTAGTATGTTCTCTACACAGTTAAAGTGAGTTTATGTGTCAGTGGCCTTTTAGACATTTCTTGTTTGCCTGATTGTTATGTCCTTTTTGTAAGCCTTTTATGTAAAAGAGCTTTCACATTTCTAGGTTTTAAATTCATCTATTGTACTGATAACACATTTCGTTTATGTACTTTCTATATGCATTTTTAGTTTTAATGCATGTACTGAAATGTCTTAATATAAACTTATAGAATTTTCAGTTGTATCTTTTTCTAACACTTTGCATTGATATTTTTAGTTTTCTTTTTCTGTTTTTTTAGAGCAGGTTTATAGCAGTTTTGTGGATGGATGGATGTTTTTAATGTTAATGTATTCTTAAATTAAGCATTCTTATTTTGTCTTAATTAATTGCCTATTAAGCATATTGGCTTAATTAATTGCTGCTTGTGTAGCTGCTATATAAAAATACACTGTTGCCCTACAGTTTTTATGGTCTGAGGAAGCGTACTGAAAAGTACGTGAAAGCGCTTACCAAATAAATTCTCAATTTTATTTTGTCGTGCAGAGTCCGAAGTTTTATTTTTACCATTTACCATTTTATAACATGTTGGAGATGTAATATTGAATTGAATGCTGACTGGTCTCATATGTTTTATAATTGCATATATTTAAGGAAATTTTGGGATGATATCAATAATTTGTTGCAAACAATTTTTACTGATAATTTCTTTATATCTAAATCACTTGTTTTATTTAATACTCCTGTTCCTGATTGTGTAAAAGAGAATAAGTACCCTTTGGTTTGGTCTATACTATCTATAGCTAGAAAAACAATCACTAAGAATTGGAAATCTAGTACAGCACCTACATTTTTGGAATTTAAAAATATACTCCTTGAAACGTGTAATTTGGAAATGTTAACTATTAAATATAGATCATCTAGGAATACTACATCATATAATTCATGGAATATCATCTATGAACTTCTAGAAAAATAGTTTATTAATTTATGTAAACAGATGATTTTTATTAATCCTACAGCTACATTAAGAAATTTTTTTGCATGATGAACGTCTTTGTACATAGTTTAGTTACATTGGTTTATATATTAGAAAGTTTGTTTTTTTAATTTCTTGTTTTTTAACTTTAAAGAAAAAAATATTATAATTTCATGGAAATATTTGTTCATTTTAATAATTATTTAATAAAATTCTTTGGAAAAAAAAATCTTCTTGATGCAGAAGTAATGACTTCACCTTCAAAACCAGTAAATACAGACATGAGACTTGCCAAAAGGACATAGATTATGATTACAATATAATTTATTGCATTTTATATATATATACATATATATATATATATATATATATATATATATATAAACACCATTGTTAAATATCTAAAAACAATGGTAGACAATAATTTAAACTTTAAACACTATGTATTATATCTACCAAAATCAGAAAAGCACATTGTGTAGCTCATCAACATCTGAAATCCATGAATAATTACTCTGGGGAGAGCAGTGTAACACTTTATACCTTACTGATATGACCCTTTCTTCAGTACAATATTATATTTGGTAGCCTTCGATTATATAGCTGGAGGAAAACCAGCCTCTATGCCTTTGGATACCCAGGCTACCCATATCTCACAGATAGGACAGGTTAATGAGGCCACCAGCAAATGGGGAAATTTGCTAGCCCCAGAAGACAGATGCCTCTCATGGGCAGAGAGGTCCACACAGAGTTACATAATGGCACTTGATGGAGATATGACTACTACCATCCCCTTAAGGCTGTTGTGCCCCTCGTTGCAACCCAGTGTATGTGCAGGACACTGTGGAGGTACAGACTGATAGCACCACAGCCAAGGTAGAGTTAGTGAGAGTGATGTAAGGTGTGCATGATGACCTATAGGAGTGCATGTCTCATATGTGTTATTGCTTGTCTAGACTCAGCCACTTAATAGAATGTGCAATGTCTTCTCTGGGCTCCCAGCTGGGGTGAGGGGTAATCCACAGAGCCAGTCAACTGCTACATCCACAAATGGTAGCCAATGCATTCATGGTTGACCAAGATCCTGCTAATGCAGTGCTAGCACATCCACAGCAATATCTGCTGCAGGGTTGTCTACTCTCAGGTGTGCTTGTCCCAGTGGTTGTGACCATCACCACAGTGCCACATATCGCAGCAGACAACACTCAAGGCAATGCAGTACACCAGCATATAACCAGGATCATGATACCTCCAGTAAAACTCCTGGTAGAACCTGCTGTTATGGGAGAGGGTGTGCAGGAGATGTTGAACCCTCTGTCATGCATGCCCTGGACTTGTCCAGTCAACCGAGCCACGGTGTTGCAACTTCTGCTGAGGCTGTGTCCCTGCAGACCTGCACTCATATCACTTCAGCACAGCACATCACACATCTCCATCAATACCAGCCTTTCTCAACAATCAATATAATAAAGACCCCCTTGACCTAGTACTGCTATTTCACAGAAAAGCACATTTTACTTTCATACAATTGATGATACATGTGCTCTGCTTCCTGTATATTGCTACTTGAGTTGCCTTTGTCTGATGCACAGCATAGTTAGCCTGCATGTATCACTCATATACTATGTTCTTAAGTTATGTACAAACTGCTGCCTCTTTCCCAGTGCAATGACATACTGTGTCTATCTCCATATGGCATGATCATCCCTTGTTGGCAGCTCCTCCACCAACTCCTTGTCTGACCAAGCCTCCATTGCCTAGTGTGCTGGGGACTGCTGCTACAACAAGTACCAAATCCACTGTAACGGATTCCTAGGTGTGATATTAAGTAACACTGCACACAGTGATACTTGTATTCCACATGTGCAGGGGTCACATATTGTAGATACAGCTCAAAGGCTTTGCCATAAGTAGGAGTCATGAAAACTGCCTGGGTAGCCTGCATGCACATTGTAGATGATACTCTGCACATTACAATCCACCTTGCAGTTGTGGTTCACATGTCTGCTTCCCAATTCACCAAGTGGGTTCTTTATTTGAATGAAGGCACAGACTATGGCCTGGAAAATGGACTATATCATAAAATTCCCACATGGCATTGGCTATCTCCTCTATGGCATGTGGGAACCACATCTACTCCCCCTTATGATGAAGCATGGTATTGAGAAACTAATGGCGTATTCTTAAGTCAGATGCCTAAAATACCCTCACTGTGTCAGCAGTAGGTTACTGAGAGGCCCCTGCAAATGGGGAAATGTGCTAGCCCCAGAAGACAGATGCTTCTCATGGGCAGAGAGGTCCATACAGGGGTTACATAATGGCAGTTGATGCATACTATTGTATCTACTTTGATAGATGCTCCATGACTCACATTTGGCTGCAGATAAGGCTGACACATGCCCACAGATCCTTGAATGAGTCCCTATCTACACAGTACTAGCCCACAATGCCAGTGATATGGAGTCAATGAAATGTTAATCATTGTTGAATGACCCAACAGCAACAGGGTGACACTGCACACCATCAGGCTTGGCAGTAGCAATAAGGGGCTCTTGCAGATGCACATTTAGTAATGCTGTGGCATTACTAAGTGATCCATGCAATCTTAACATGAGCATTCAGCTGGGTTCAAATACACAATGGGTGTAGCACTGTTTTATGGCATTCATATATTTCCTAAATCACCCTGTCATCTTATTTTGCCTCATTAGCATACAGAGGCTCATTTTAATAACGGTCCTCATTACCATGCAATTATATGGCCATTAGGATATATTATGCTGAATCACACTGCATGGCATGGCTGCATCGTGGAGGGTTTTTTTCTGAATCACACACATCCTTCACAAGATTGTACATATTAGAAACAATATAAAATGGGTTATCTAAAATTTGCATCTTATGTGAATTGATTTTATTCTTTTACTTGATTTAAAACAGTAGCCAAATGTGCAACAGCAGGCAACAAGTGGTCATGCCATTGTGCCTTTACTGGCATCCCCATTTCATTGACACATGAAGGAGAAAGTAGAGGTGTCACTCATGGGAGGGTGAGCACATGCTGTGGCTTTACCAGTAAGAAAACAGCAAATCACAGTAGCTCTTGTGTGTGTATAACTCAGTAGTTATGACTTACACACGTTCTTTCTATTGTCTTGAAATAGTGAACTGTCTGTAAGTCTGCATTATTCTTTCCATGTTTTGCACTCAACAGAAGAAGACAACAGAGTCATGAACAAACAAAGTTGTCTGGATGCCAAGGCTGGTGACCACTTCACTGTCCAAGAGCATGAGTATGAATATGTAACTGTTGCTACATAATGCTTTCTGCCATCTTGTATAGTTTAGAACAAATTGTTGAAACTGCTAACTTCAAGGCATGCAGAAAAAGGCCCCGGCTATAACCCAGGTTACCCAAGATTCATTAACAAACCAGATGCTTAAGTAGCCTCTAGGGTAAGGTGAGAATGAGGTGCTGATGCTGGCTTGCCTATCCCATGGAGGGGGCAGTCTGGTTTACTGTAATGAAATCTATGGGAGAAATGGAAGCAGGGTATGCTGCATTGTGAGCCAGGTTCATGAGCATAGTTCCTACCAACAGTAGACTTCCAAGGTAAACTTGTGGGATCAAGTATGCATTAAAGGAACACATAGTAGGCCCTCCCTGTCACATAACTGTACATCAACTACAGGGCAGTGCTGTTAGGACTAAGTAAAAGTCCTCCCCTTACAGACTGGATATCTTGCATTATCAAGTATTTCTTTGGACTGAGAACAGTTAAGGTCTGTTCTTAAAAGCAGACATTCCAAGATGGGGGGAATGAAGCCAGACTCAGAGGCCATTGAGACAAGGGTATCCATGGTGAAATGAGAAGGTATCTATTTGATGGAAAATGGGTGACCAAATCACCCTTCATGACTGCCTAGATGACACCAACCATGAAGCTCTCACCCTAGATACCACACTATTTGAGTTGGGGGGGGGTCATCCTACAGGTTGATGTGTAGTATAAATGTCTGTCAATCACTGTAGGAACAAATAATTGAATACTTGATTGAGGCTTGATCACCATCAGGAATAACAGGGAAAAAGTATTTAAAAAATGTATTTTGAATAGCATTTGTCAAAATTATGTTAAGCAACCTCATTTCATCTATGTTTGGTTAGTCAAATATTGTTAGCATTTGATAGGTGGCAAATTCTACTTAGTGGCACTGTGTATCCATGAGGCAAGCATTCTATATGTGGACATCTAATGATGCAGTGTTGTGTTCTGTCTGAGTACTGTCAGGTAGTGTTATGTCTAGTAATTAATGTATGTGTTTGACTTCCTAATGAAGTTGATATGTGTTTCTGTTTGACTCATAAAACAGCAACCATAAAATGTCAAAAATATTCAAATGTGAAGTTCATTCAAAGGAATAAAACAAAAACAAAAGCAGTTTTGAAGCTGGGCAAGCCCCCTGCACCTTCAACATGTTGGGGGGGGGGGTACCCATCACATCCCCTGCTATTTATATACAGCCCACCTGTAAGATCACAGCAGAAAAATAAAAATCCATAAGATAGTGTGGTCTTGATCGTTACTGTGAAAACCTACAAATCACACAGATGATCATTAATGCAGCAATCTTAAGACTGGAGTTAGAATAATACTGTAGTGCATGCAGAACTGCAGTTATGTTTTAAAACTGGGAAAAATACATGCTTGTTAAGCACTTTTCTGATGTCAGAAAGGTGCTTAACAAACTACTGGTATGCATCTCAGAGATCTGCTAAGAATCTAATCTTGTGTTACAGTACAGCAAACATTGCCAACCACTGCAGAACACCCAAGAACTAGTACTGTTTGAAAAGATTTTAGACACTTTATTTTGCCACACTTTTAAACAAAACAACTATGATTCATAAATAGGCCTGGCTGCAAGTGGTAAGCATTGGGAAAAAGGGCCTATTAGCATGATAGCAAAAAAGAAGAGATTCAGAGACACGTTAGCCTCAATGAGGAAAGATCTAATTATCAGCTGATTTGCATTTCTCTGAATTATTTGGTGATTACTACAAGTGCTAACAGGATCTTACCTAGTACTCTTGTGGTAATCACCTCTGGTGGCTGATACATTGTTTTACCAGGGGCACTCCCCATTCATTCCCCTATGCACACACATGCACACATCCAAGTATGCACACACCCACACACAGGCATGCACGTACACACTCATACAAACACACCCATACACACACATACGTGCTTCCATGACCAATATATAACCGAATATGAAGTTATGAAAAAACATTAGTTATTATTGGTTTTACATGCTTTAAGTTGTTGGAATAAGGCACTGCTTTTATTGTCCAGCATTCAGAAAATGGGAATACATAATGAGAACTTATATTCCTGGGTTGGGTTCCCATTGTGTTTTTGAGACCTGATGGAACAAGTCCCTAAACACCAAGGAATTAAGTTCATTTGGGAGAAATATATACTAAGTCAGAAAATTCTACTTTCTTTGTGGTACTGTGATCCCAGTGTACCTCTTCCCACATTGGGGGTGTAGTAGAAATTTCTCCTGAAAAAAAAACAAACACTTTTACTGGGTATCAGTGAATTTCACATACCACTGTTGTAACTGCAGGATCACGCTTAGTTATTCAGAATTTTAAGACTCTCATTTTCAAGTCTTAAACTTCAAATTGGGTGCCCTTATACTCATGTCATAAGTCCCAGGGCAATTTTGTATCCAGTTCCTCTAGATGGGGTATATGCAAGTTGTACAATACGGTGCTGTGTGGACATGGTTCCATGTGTTACACAATGACTGCAATTCATGCCTCATGCAAAGCATGCCCCATGATGAAAATCCTGTCTTCATACTTATGAAATATAGGAGGATATGTTGTTGAGCAAATACCAGTTTGTCTGCTTCAAAATGATACCTCAGTATCTATAATGTTTAGAAGGAGTTGCATAGCCAGATTTGTTTTTTCCATTCAGTAAAATACTCTGTTGCTTGAGGATTGGTCCACAGCTTATGATGAGCTTTGTTATACCACATTTCAGGTGTTACACCAATGGCACACATTTAAATGATGTATATAATGATTCAAGTTTTTCACAGCTGCATCTGTAGGTGCCAGATTTCACTGGCTGAAAATGCACTTGATGGAGGGCATGTGAGCCAACACATCTCCATAATATCATATATCATTTTTTTTAATCTCCCTCCCTGAAGGTTGGGGCCAATGAGGAGATTAAGGATGCTGGTGCAGCATCATACCCCTGCCAGGGATATGCCCTAACCCCCTCCCATCTTCTGGCAGTCTTGTAAGCTCTGCAATTGCTGCCTAAGGGTGGTGCATGCATGCTTCTGCTCATGCGCAACCATGATAACCCAAGCATTACACAGTTTGCAGCATGGAGAGAGTGTCCAGGCAGCATTACTTCCTCTTGATGGGTAATCCATTGTCAGCTGTTCACTCCCATCATCCTGCCTCTCAAGTATCTCTAGCACCCATGTTGCTAGTTGAACATGGGTCAGCTGGGACACAGTAAGGGGTTTATCCCTCTGCACCACAGGGCCAAACCTGTACCATGTATAATGTTGATTCACATTAGTGTAGTATACATTATACAACAAAGTGGTTAAGTTATAATATTGTCCATCTAGCTACAGCCATTAGGCATTTGCACATCAGTTGTAGTGAATGGTCAACAATGTAATTTCTTTCTACATGTGTCCAGTGCAGAGCATCTGGATGGTATACCTATAACGCTTCATGGTGGTATTAAGATCACATCTGCTGAGGTTCTGAATATTTTTTCTACATCGTTATTCATTTTTAATACCAAACGTTCATTTCACATATTCCCATTCCACAGCAGTAAGCACGACATTTTATAATGTACATAACCATCTCAAAATTTTCTACTATTAAACTCCCTTTCAGTCCCCTGGAAGCATTAGGAATACCCTCCTTTGCCAAATACCCCCCATCAACCCCTCCCATGCCCTAGTTGCTGATTGCATTGCTTGGTTACCTCTTTCTATTCTTTCCTCGTTTTTGCCCTTTTATTTATCACACCTAATGTCCTCTTTTTCTTGTCCTCTGGTTGACTTTCTTGCCATCTCAAAGCCATTTACTCCATTGGCTGCATCCTACCTGATCCAAGCCAAACTTTGGACAACTACATCTTCAGCTCTCGAGGTCCTAAATATGATGCTGTTGTGTATATCATTGTTATACTGTGTTGTGTGCCTGTACTACAGGTTATATTTTCTTGCAGGGCAGCAGGATTTGGAACATTGCCAGAGGGGCACATTTGAGGTCATGTTGATGGATTACTAATATACTGTGATAGCCTTCATTTCCAATAGAATACAAATATTTGTACATGGTTGCATTCTGTAGAGTCCCACATACTATTATATGCTGGGGGGGATACTTCTGCAGTAATATATGCATGTATGTGCTATTTCCTGATACTGTTTTTTTTTATTTCCTGTTTAGACAGAGGATTAGCAGTAATGACTGCCCACATGTTTTCAGATAAATGGACGAAAAGAAAGAGATAGCAGTCCAAACAAGTATGTGACCATGTGGAGGGAAGTCTGAGACTCTCTTCACTAGCTGGAATAGAAGGAAGAGCTTACCAGGGAAGTTGTGGAACAGATATAACAGTAAGAGGGTCTAGATAAGGCCATAATACATGTCACTGCAGACATGAATAGCCTCCTTGGAAACTTGGTGCCCTCCTCAGCGCCTTTGAAAATAAATTCACCCAGCATCCCACACAGTGATCAGATTAGTCCTGTGAGGTCATAGTGCTGTAAAATCCTGCACATATGCAGTTATTCTTATGGATTTTGAGAGGTTGCATTTACATTCATGCAACTCTACTTCAAAAAGACAAAAAAATATACATGTAGCCTATGGGATCCAAGTTGATGGTGGTGACCTGTACTGAGATCAAGTATGTCTGTAGATAGCAACCCCTATGAACACATTAACATCAGCCACACAATGAAGTACTAGTTGGCTGATTGCAGCAGTGTGTATATGTACAAAGTCTGAGGCTGCTTCACATCAAGGGTGATTCTTTTACTCCTGAGGCTGTTTGAAGCCAGAATTTGTAAGTATAAATTATGTGACTTTCTGTGGCACAGTGCCATAATATGGAGTGCAGATATAATCCTCTGCAAAAACACTTTGATTAGTTTTGTTGAATATTTAGAATGTGTTTGGTTTACAATGCTTCCATCAACGAACACTCCATCAGCAGGAGTGCTGTCAGGGGACTGATGTGAATCTGACTTCCCTACCTCACGTGATGCTCTATTCCATACAGGAACCATCCCTTCAGATATTTTAACAGCAGGTAGACATGATGGCTGAGAACATCACTAAAGCCACCAGAGGCACAACCATAAGCCATCCCTTACATTGTGCAGTACACACATTAACCATTGCCACTTTTTATACTGAGGGTAGACGGAATATGTGAATTTAACACATAAACAACTGGCTTAAATGAAACCAAAGTGAAACTTTACTATGCATTACCATGCCAAGGGGATTCCTGATAAAAATGAACCAAGCCTCTGTGCTTTTCCATAATTTAATGACTTCTAGGCATTAACTATTGAACACAAATACTTTATAGCACAAAAATGTACTTTTGAGTTTGGGAATCTGCCCTATGACATAAGCACTGAATCGCCCCTCAGATATTTGCCCCTTATGAAATTCTGGCTTACAACTAATTTTAATTGCTTTCAGATCTGATTGGATGAATGATTAAACTTTGTTTATACTCATATGGTTTACTGGAAATCAGAATCATGTGAAAAGCTGGAAGCCGAGGCATGAGTATATTGACAAGATTTTAACTTCCCTGTTGATTTTTGGTGTTTTATAGTGTCAGTCGGCTTAAGTATGTAAATCAGTGTACACTCAATACAAACAAAATGCTTGACTTCCAAATGTGTTCGACAGTTTACTGATATATCCTTCAAGATGCTTAATGCCTTTTACATACTCTCTCTGTGTATATATATATATGTATATATATATATATATGTATATATCTATATCTATATATATATATATCTATATATATATATATATATATATATATATATATATATATATATATAGATATAGATAGATACACACACACACACACACACACACACACACACACACACACACACACACACACACACACACACACACACACACACTGCATTAACAAGTTTAGTTATTCACCAGTGTCATTACAGTGTAGAATTTCATAGCTCTTTATATCTTAATGAAGTCATGAATGTGTAATGTGTGAATTACATGTGCTAATACTAGCTGTTTGACAAACTATTTGAGAACAGCACAGCAATCTTTAAGATACACCATAAGAAATTATGTTTGAGAGGTAAGATGTATCAGCTTTATGGCTTTATTGCATTATCCAAAAATACATCATATGCCTTGTATTTATTTATTACATCTTCCAGTTGACAGCATGCAGCTCTGGTTCCATCTTCCAATGATATTTGTGAGTAAATACATAAGGACCATCCATGCTTTGACAGTGTATGACAAAATGCGGTGCAGTGTATATAAGGACCATCCATGCTTGGACAGTGTTTGACAAAACGCAGTGCAGTGCATATAAGGATCACCCATGCCTTGACAATATATGACAAAATGTAATGCAGCGTACATAAGGTCCATCACAGTAATGTGGTCCCTGCCATATTGTCACTGAATACAAGGATGGATTGGTTCTCTGTTTCTCTACTGACATGGCTGGTGCACTGTATCTTTAGGACATTATTATTTTGGGCCCAGTTGATTATGTTAGTCTAAACCTTTCCTTTGTTTTGAATAATCTTTGGTTGCAATTGCAGAGCTTTCTAGAACTTCCAGTTTTCTAGCCATATAGTGCTGTTCCCATTGCTTTTTTCACCACTCCAAATATGTACTGATATTGTTTTGCATTATTTTGCAGCACATTATCACTTTTTGGACAATTGCACTGACTTTTAGTTTCCTGTCTTAACAACCATTTCAGATTTCCATACATCTGTGCACATTACTTATTCCAAGAAGGCATATATAAAGATATTTAAATACACACACACACACACACACACACACACACACACACACACACACACACACACACACACACACACACACACACACACACACACACACACACACACAAATATATATTGTTTCTTAGCTTATATACAGCATCTACGGTTGTCCACATATCTGCTAACTATATCACATGGCCTCATATCTATCTTCATTTTGTGGTGACACTTGCCTTCTGTTGTCTGTGCATCTGACTCATACCCCATTGCAGCATGTGCAGAGTTTTTATTTATTTATTTCCATTTGTTTACTGGGAGTGTCCGACTGGGCTGAAATGGCCCGTTTTCAGTGAAGGCTCAGGGAGAAAAGCTCAACAACAAAACATATACAACAAAGTTCTGCATGTAGCATGTCCTATACATATTTAGCCATTGCTGTGCATGATATATATCACACACTGTTGTTTATGATTTAGTCAGTGGCTCTGATGAGTTCATGGTAATTTCCTGTGGACCATTCCTGAATCATGCATTGATAGACTTGAGAGCTATTGTCTTCCCTACATTAGGTTTAATGTTTAGGGTGAACATGCCTCTAAATCTAACCTCTGTTGATTAAAATAGTTTCTCATCTTGATAATATTTTGAACCCATAGATGTATTCTGTGACTTACTTTTGATTACAATATGCATTGCATTAATGTTTATATCTCGGTATTTCAGTATGTCTAGCCATCCATCTATGTATCTATCTTCATAAAACTTGTCCACAATTATAAAACATTAGTCATGTATTAATTCTTTCCTTGACAGATTCTACTTGAGATATTAACCATTCATTGACATCACCAATGAATTTCTCACAGGCTACTTTTTGCTGCAGTTGTGCTCCAGACAATCAGCATGGTGATATAGTGCCTTCCTATTTGTTAGCATGTATTATACATACAGAGTACATACATAGTATGGTATCTTATTTGCCTACTCATATTTCCATCTCAGTAGACTGCAGAAGATGATATACCATGTATCTACAATGTTGGTTCCCTTTCTTGTTCTCACCATATCCAAACATCCTCTCACTTTCTGTACTGTATTTTACATTTATGAATGCTCTATGACACCTGTCATGTCCTTGATCATGACCAAGGTTTTTTCTTCCCCTTATCATGCTCATTTGTCTGTCTCAGTGTAGAAATCTATCACTTGCACAAAACTTCCAACCTGAATATCAGTGAAGAATATGCCAGCCAGAACTAGTTTCAGTTTTTCCCCCAAAATAACTGGCTGCTGCCAAGAGTGTGCAATTAGTTCTGTGATACAAACACTGAGTATAAAATGATCAGCTTGGTATGCCTTCCACTGTGGGATATAATTAAATACATATGCCCACCTTAAATCATCACTATAATAGTTTTACTGATGATAGATGACGAATGCCTTAAATTACTGCTATTTATTATATTTTATATGGAAAACTATGAGAATGCCATGTAGTGTTGGAATTAGGACAGGTGATGAGTCCTGTTGTGATTATAAACATTGTTATTTATATTCAACATGTGTTTCTAAATGTTTCGTGTCAATATATTGCTAGCATTTTCTTTAAATATGCTTACGAAACCAGTCTAATGACACTACAGAAAAAGAATGACTTCATTAAGATGTTTTTTCTTGGTTTTGTAAAAATACTTATTTTAAAGATTAATAGAACAATAACTGATTAATTTACTAATGAGTTGTAAGGTTGGCAGTTGTTTCTTACCATGGTGCACCAGACAGAGACCAAACAGTTGTTTTACTTTATTGACCCAGCGTGGATGAGGAACAAGATCATTATCTGTAGCACTGGCAGCAATTGCTTGCTCAAGGTCTACTAGTGATGTCTGATTTACTCCAAAAGGATCATACATTCCGCCAAAGACATCTTTAACAATTTTGTTGAAAATAAAAAGATCCTACAAAAATATAGCAAGCAACAGATTATCAGATCTCACGAATGGTGCTTTCAAAGATCATTTAACAATGGAAACAGAAAATATAAACATTTATACTAGCAGCACTTTCATGTTCAACAAATTGTTAACATGTCTACTGTACAAGTTGCATAAAACACAACATCTTGCATTTACTTATTTCACAAAAATAGCTGTTTTCATTTTCCTGTCTTTCTACGAAAAGTAATCATTCATAAAGACTAGTGTATAAAGTCACATGGTAGATAGTAGTTACAATCTTATGGTTTGACCTGGAAGACTGAGTTGAACCAAGAAAGATTTTTTTTCAAAGTCTGAATAATTGAAACAGTGAAGTTTGACTTCAACAAATTGAATGAGTTAAGTGAGAAATGCTAGAAATTTTAAAAATGAAGTTCTTTCATGAGCATGCAAGCTGAAGCCATCATCTTCAAAGAACAGTGTGTAGATTAGAGGATGCCACACTCTGAAAGTGTGCAGCTCTCTGTAATGTGTCTTGGATGCTGCCAAAGAGACTACTCATTTCTTACCCCATAGACAGGTTTCATCTGCCACTCAGCTGTCATAATCTTAACCACAACACTAAATACAATCCATAACAACTACTCAGTTCTAAACATACCCTAAATCTTGCCATAATTGTAACTGTACAAGCACTAATGTTTAGTGCAAGGGTTAAACTTGAGTTTGAGGATTTAGTACAGTCAGAGTGGGGATGCTAGCTTAAACGTGCCCTGTGAGTGATGGTTCAGGATTAGTTTAGTTGTATATGTAACCGCATTCCTTAAGTTATACAGCTAGGAGGAAGGTTAGGAGTAAGGTTGCAGTTATCTGGGGTCTATATTATATAGACGAAACTTCAAAATCTCCAACACTCATATGAGAGGCAATGCAGGAAATCAAAATCCATATTGTGGGGGGCTGCGCCCCCCCCCACTAAATATATATTCCAACTCTGAAATTGTACTACAGTGAAGAAAGGGTAAATTGTCCAATCTTCACTGTACTGCGATCTCACAATAGTGATTACGAAGAGCGGCATTTTAGACTTCTAAGTCGTCTGAGATTTTTATTTTTCTTCAGTCTAATAGGGAACTGTTATCTGGAGTCTTAGATGTGACATAATTCAGTCACACTCATTCTGAATCAACTTAAATGCAGTCTTCAAAGATATGATTATGGTAAGTATTAAGGCTAGAGCTGGAGTCAGAGTTATGGGATTCTAATGGGTGGGTTACTTTGGGGCACTTTAATAGTGAAAATACAGACTTATTTCAGGCATAAATCTATTCATCTAATTAATAGCCCAGCTATAGCCTTCAAACATACAGGTAAATTAATAATCACCTGGATTTAGGATTATCTGGACTCTGAGGGCGGACAGGTCTCAGGGAAGTAGTACTAGCAAAGCTTCAGACATATTTCCAGCATATTCCTAATGAACAGCCTATACTTAATCTTTGGAGTTAGGTTAATTTGAGGAGCAGTACAACTGTTAAGATTATCTGGGTTCTTAGGGGATATGTTGATCAAAGAGTGTCAGGGTCCATGCATCTGCAGGCTAATTTCAGTAATATATGTAACCAAAAGCTTAATCAGTGGCCTGTACCTTATTTTTCAGATTATGACTAGGTCTGTGGTAAGGGGTGCCTGGAATGCCTGGGATGCTTTCAAATTAGGGAGGCAGCAGTAGTTAAAACACAGGCTTCTTTCAGGCATATCCCTATTCAACAGCTTAACCCTAAGCCTCAAAGTTTTGATTAGGGTTAGGGGTACACCTTTTTGGGTTCCATGGTACTTTTCTACTTAATCATCTACTGATTGGCTCTCTGCTAGAGCTTCAGCTTCCTCGCACCACCACCTGCTGGGAGGGAATGGTACTGAAACTGCCATGCTTCTTGATGTTGGACTTATCTGGGTTCTGAGGGCTGGGTTTATCCTACAGAAGACAATACGAAATGATCTTCAGACTTACTTTAGATTTATCACTAATCAATAGCCTAATTCTTGTCATCAAAGTTCTAGTTATGGTTAGAATCAGGCCTGAGGCCAGTGTCATTTTGTTATTCAAAAGACTGGTTTTTGAGCTACATTTGTTTGCTTTCATGTTTGCAACCAAATAATTTTTCACTGGAAAATTGCACACTTTCAGATAGTTTCACATTATACAGGAAAAGTATATGAAGTGTGTAAAGGGGCATAGCTTCAAGAGAGTTACTTTACTTATCCCCTAAGGCAACAGTCCCTTCAGACTTACAATAATAAAGTATTAGCTGTGGGAACCCAGCTCTGTATTGGTTATCTAGCTTTCTGTGTTAAGTTATCTCATTGTTGTTAGACTTGACTATTCAAATTACCATAACCATGATTTGTACTACCAGCTTGCGAGTAGATGCATTATGCACAGTTATTATTAGGTTCTATGGGGACTTTGTGGGACAAGTAGATCTTAGGAGAGAAGCATGAATGAAGCTGCATACTGTTGTAGGTGCATCCCTAATCAAGTACCTAACTCTAGATTTGCAGTAAGGATTAAAACTTGGTTTTACGGATAATGCTGAGGTTAAGTTTTTCTGGATTCTGAGGGCTGACGTATCCCTATAGAGGCTATGTAAATGAAGAAGTAGGCTGGTTTCTGATACATCCCTGATTAGTAAACTCTTTTCATAGTCCACTTAGGTAAACCTACCTTGACTGTGACCCAGATGACCCAAGATCTAATAGTGACTAAGACACTGAAGGAGCTGACTGGGGAACCTGAGAATGAATGGCCAGTCCTGTCTCTCCCATCTTTGTGGGAGGTAGATGTCCCTGGTCCACTCTAAGACTAACATCTACATGAGGCTTATTTGCCATGATGACAGACAACATTTAAGATAGGTGCATGATCTGCTCTTCCAAACAGTGTATGTAATGTAGGTGGCTGCCATTATGCATGAGGATGCATGTAGATATCACTGGTTTGCTCCACTTTAGAGATTCACACACAGGATTCACCAGGGGATGGAGATAGGAGCATAGTTAGGGTTGCCACCTTTTGTTGTAGCTAAAACTGGAGTAAAGCCACATCCCTCACATCATGAGTACTGAGGCAATCTTAGGAAGGCTGTATGATTGAAGAAAAGGTTTTACTTCAGGAATATCCCTAACCAGCAGCCTAAACTAAACTGCTAAATTTACATTAGTTTTGCATCGTACTGTTGGCCAGGATTACAAGTCTCATAACTTTGGATACATTTTTCATTTCTGAAGGCCATCTTGGAACATTAACTCTGTAAATGCAGGGCTTTAAATGTTGTATTTATCCATTTGTCCAAGTTTTCCTTGAAAATGTGTAAAGATTCAGACTGGCAAAACATGTATAAATTGTGTAATAAATTATTTTCTAATTTTTGTTTTAAAACATTTTATAAAATATGTTAGATTATTATGCCCAGGTGCTTTTAGCTGATTTATATAATTCCAGGTTTAATGCCACTCTACACTCTTTAATGCCTCATGTGGCAAAATTAAAGTACATTGGTAGTATCTGCAGTGTAGGGAATACAGATCTCATTTCTTACATCTTTCTTCATATGACAGGACCTTTACATTTTATTGTCTTGGTAAACCTTCTTCAGACAGCCTTTATATGTTTGGTTTTCCTTTAATGCATATACCGAGGGGGCTACTGTATTCTAAAACCAGTCATATACAGGAATTTAATAAACTGATCATGTAGACTGCATCCCTTGTAGAGAAATGTCTGCATAACAAACTAATTTGCTCCATTGCACTATTAATTATATTATCTAAATGTTTAAAAAAGGAAAACAGTTCTCTTACTGTGGTCCACAAGTCTTTGTATTCTGACATTACACCTAAAACTGTGTCTGTCACTATAATAGGTTGTATGATAGTCGGTTTACGTTTACACTTGTAGTAAGGTTAATGATTATTTTAGATACACAAACACATTTCTGAAAGGTAATTCGTTATTAAATAAAAAGTGCATTTTGTATGAAATAAATCCATCCTTACAATGATTCACATATCTATTTATCCAAATTTTAGGAATATTTGAAAAGACCAGATTAAATAACATTGGCCAGCTCTGAGCCTTGAAGACCCCCTCATAGTGAACTGGTGATGGCAGTGATGTATAACATGGATGATGATTGATTTACTCCCCTTCTTTTAGCCAGTTTACTATCTATTATGATAAGTACATTTTATATCCATAACTGAGTCAAAGGATTATATATTGTCTAGTGGGAAAAATAGTCAAAAGCCTTTGCCAAATGCAGCTATTTTAACTTGATGATAAAATTTCATGTTTGTAAGTGTTGAATGACCCTTTTTAAAGCTATGTTGATTTAAATCTATTTTTCAAAAAAAATAATTTTGTTCTCCATAATATCTGGTACCCACTGTTCAAAATGTTCACTAAAAGTAGGTGTGAGACTAATAGGGTGTATAGTTATAATACCACTAGATTTGCCCTTCTTGAAAATAGGGATAATTCATGACTTTTTAATGAGGAAGGTAAGTCCCTGACTTAAGTAAGTTCTTAAATAGAGCAAGCAATATTGGACTCAGTTCTGATTTAAGGTTTGTTAGCATAATTGCTGGAATTTTATTGATGCCCATTAAGGTACCATTTTGCTTTTGTTAATTGCGTTGTTGATAGATTTCTGAAAGGGACTTAAATCTGTCTGTACTGGTAATTGATATGGTTCAGATGCTTTATTTGCATTCTTGCCCTCTCCAATATTTGAAAAGTGCTCAATAAATGCATTGGGTTTTAATTTAAGACTTGTCATGCCCAGATTCCTTTGTGTTAGTGTTATGTTGCTTTTGAGTGCAAGACTATATTTTGGCAAGTACTAAGAGTAAAAATGCTGGATGATTCCCGACATCAGACTTATCAACAGCCTCAGCCTGCTGCTTTCCATCAGTAAGACTTATTATGGTTAGGGCTAGGTTTAGAATTGCAGTTAGACTTAGGGCTTGGCTTAGGGTAGGAGTTAAGGTTATCTGGACTGTTAGGTCTAACTTAGTCTAATTACAGCTGTCTGAAACAAGATGCAGCCTTATATGAATCTTGCCACTAATCAACAGCTAAACTGTCAAATTTAAAGGCAGTATTATGGTTAAGACTGGTGTTAGGATTATTTGGATGCTGTTGGCTTTTATTCTTAGACAGGCATTATGTTAAGATGTGGGAATTTGTTTCTCAGGTATAGTTCTAATTAGCAACCTATTGCAAGCACTCAGTGTTATTTAAGGCTAGGAATAGGCCAGAGTTATACCTTTCTGGAACTGAAGGATTGGGTTACTTTTGCAGAGACAATGTGAGTAATGATTTAAGATTGTTTCAGGCATACCCCTAAATAACATCCTTATTCCAGTTCTCAAATGTATGGTTAAGGTTAAGGCTTGAAATAAGATTATTAGGAGGGGGCTAGGTTCATTTTGAGAAACATACCACTTATCAAGAGCCTAGATCCAGCTATAACCCACAGACTAATGCATCATGTTAGTCTGGTAGTTGACCCTAATTGGTTAAAATTGTGAGCTCCATTCTGTAGTCCTGTTTTTTTTACCTTTATTTCTACCTGCAGATTGTGTGACTCTCAGCAAGCCACTTTTCCAGACACTGTTACCCAAGTGTCCCAACAAAGGGATATGTGTCCACTGAATTTAACAAGTTAGAAATAAAATCAAAATAAAAATGCTTGAGTAGCACTTACTATTATACAATGTATGTTTGTTCAGTAAAATGAAAACGTATGACATCACGTCTGCCTTCCAATGTCATTTTGCTACAAAGTTATGGGCTAGGTTATCATCAATGCTATTTTAAAACTGGGATTATGGTTATGAGTGAGCATTCATATTATCATGATTGGTGGGAATAGTTTAATATGTGGCAAGTCTAGGAAAGCAGTGCCAGTGAAGAAGTATGTTTATTTTAGCAACACCTCTTATCAACAGACTAATCCTAGCCCTTAAAGCTGGTGAAAAACATTATGTTATAGATCACAGGATCATTGGAATTTCAAGGCAATTCAGTCTCAGAACTATTTATGCCTTGCCAGTACCCACTCTCAGTCTGTGTCCCCTTCTCCATGAGGGCTAGGCCAGTAGACCCAGGGTAAATGTGTGGTACCAATCAATCATCCTGGTCCTGTTTGAAGGATAACACTATCTTACCTGCAGGGCAGTTTATTCACTCTCTATCCTGCAGGGCAGTTTGTTTCAGAGGTGGTAAAGGAGCAGATAAACATGCAGTTTTTGGGGTCTCAGAAGTAATCTACCTCACAAGTTTGAGAGCACATACAAATGAGTCTACCAAAAAATCTAAAAAGTTTGTTTTAAATTTAGTTTTCTTTTAATGCCATGTTCCTATTTTTAGATATTCCAGTCCTAAGTGTTTAGAATAAATGTATAAAAATTATGCCATGCTGTTTTAGTCCTCACTTGAACTTTAATAGGTTAATCTCATGAAACTTAAAGGTGTAAGAAACTCAGATTTGACACATTAATAAAAAAAAATTAAACAATGGACATCTTATGTGTTAACTTTTGTTTAGAGTCTACAAAAAGGTACATACAGGCACACTTGTTTTTTATTTTTCTGAGACAAATACCAGTAAATCTAGATTATGGACCATCTGAGAATTGAAAAAGCACATGATTTTCACAGAAGTTAGTATTTTAGGTTAAAGTTTTCACCCTCAAAATTAGTGCTATTTGCCTAGACAGTTTTTTCATTTCGCATTAACAGACACACAAACATAGATGCACAAACACGCACCTTTACTTTATTTATTATTTTATTTATCCTTTGCTGACTGGTATAATCCCATGCAGCTAGTGACCCCCTTACAGGGGAGACCTTAGTATTAACGGAAATTTGGCCAGGACATTGGTGAACTTCCCCTATTCTTTGGAGCTAATAGATGGCACTAGAGGTTTCCTAAAGCAGCAAGGAACAGGCTGAAGGGTAGCAGCCACTCAACACAGAAGAGGAAAGAAAAGGAGAAAAAGAGTTTGGAAGTGCAAAGTTAGAATTTGGAGAAAAATCTGTTCAATATGGAACTTCAGGATTTTAATAACGATTCCTTTGTGGTGGATGTTGTGAAGGGGCAGCGTTCAACTATGTCCGTAGAGAAGTAAATGAGTCTGTTGAAGTGGTGCAGATAATAGATATGGCATCAGGGGGACTTGCAAATGATGTTCTTTTAAAAATAAACAAGCAGGATGATCCAGTTGACAGTGTTTCTTGGTGTGAGATGGCAAACACCTTTTTCAGAATTGCTGAGGATGGTAATGTGAAAAAGGAACCAGGAGATGTGGCAGCAGAGAATGCAGCAATTAAAACTGATGCAACTGTGAGAGAAAGTAAGAGGAAAGCGGCAACAAACTGAAAAGGTGCCTGGTTTTGTGGCAGATGATGGAGTAACTAAAACAAATACAGCAGTGAGAGAAGGCCAGAATGGAGAGTAGCAACAAAATGTAAATAAAACTGTTTTTAAAAAGAAGAGAAGACAAGTTGTAAGAACAAAAAAGCACTGTAATAGACAGATATTATGTATGGCAGAATTTGGAAACTGTTCTAGGTTTTGAAGTTCAAAAAAAAAATCAGTCTTTTATATATATTGGAATAGAAACTTTTTGTACCTTAGCATTTGAAACCGGTGGACTGATGATGAAATCTCTGGAACTATGTAACAAAACGATTGACACTTATCCATGGAGCAAGTATTTGCTTTCTGGTAGTAACTTAAATGTTTAGAGCTGATGAACTGGAAGAAGGCAATGTTAAAAAAATGCATGCAGGGTCAGTGTGAAATTGTTGATAGTTTTGTATAGTTAGAGATAAGCAAGCAATAATGCTTGACAGGGTGCGTGTTAATGTGTAATTAACACCCACTACCCCTGGAAGGGCGTTAATTACACATTAACACACATCCTGGAGAAATGGGCTCTCTGTAAAATTGTTGTTTTACTTACTTATTTCTTTTAAGTACTAGATTATTTTTTTATATATTTTTGATGTAAAATAGTTCCTCTGCCAACTGCTTCAAACTTGCTGTAGTATATGTAAATGGTGTTGGAGGAAGTATTTTACATCCAAAATATAACACTTTAAAAAATGTCCATGTATTCTAGTATATGTTTACTCCTTTTGGATTGTATGAGTAAATGAAACTTCAGAGTTTGCTGTGTATATAATTCACTATTTATTTATTTGTATTTGCTGCCCAGGTTAGTTGAACTTGGCCCATGACCTGCTTTTAAGGTAGTGATATAGTTAGTTATGTTTATTTGGTATTGGCAGCTGTGGTGGTGCAGCCATCAGCACTGTCACCTCATAGCAAGAGGTTCATAGGTTCTCGGGTTCGATTCTTGGCAGGGATGCCTTCTGTGCAGTCTGCATGTCCTCCCTGTGGTCACGTGGGTTTCCTCCAGGTGCTCCAGTTTCCTCCCACACTCCAAAGATATGTAGCAGGTGGACTGGATACTCTAAAAAAAATTGGCCCTAGGAGTGAGTGTGTGTGCGAGTGAGCTACTGTGGCAGGCCTAGCCACTCGGTGGTGTAAACCTTGGCTCGAGATGATTGTCACTGTTGAACCAGTATGGGAAGAAAGGGCATACAGCAAAAAGATGTATGCTTGAATACAGCTTGTGTAAAAATTGTCACCTTTGGATGGATTGTCAAGAGAAAAAATTAAAAATGAAAAAGAAGGTGAGACAGAAGAAAACATACACAAGGCAGAATGGCAACATTCTGAGGAGAGGGTGTACTAGGTGAAGACAAAAAATGTGGAGGAGAAAAATGTGGGAAAGCGGTGTATGCAGGTAGAGAGGTCTGGAGAACGGATCAATACTAATAAGTTTTTTTAGAAATTCTAGCCAGTGAAAAATCTGGTTTTGAGGATCAAAGATTATTTGTATGTAAACCGAGGAAAATATTCAATTAGGGAAGGTGTAA
Source organism: Protopterus annectens (assembly GCF_019279795.1). Taxonomy (NCBI): domain Eukaryota; kingdom Metazoa; phylum Chordata; order Ceratodontiformes; family Protopteridae; genus Protopterus; species Protopterus annectens. Next base: position 119,282,407 of record NC_056726.1, on the reverse strand, counting down.
GAGTAATAAAACAAAAATTTTTAAATATTTTCTTAAATTTAAAAAGATGGAAAAAGAACAATTTTAGAGTACTTTCAGTTAATGTGAACAGTATTAAGACTGTAAGAAATGTATAGGAATGTCAAGAAAATTTAGAGAGTAACACAAAAGAGTGTTATATATTAAAATAAATATATAAAATAAATTGAAAAAATAAGGGCATTACTTTTTAGGCAGCTATATTATTTACAAGGCGAAGGGAAGAGGTATATGTGTATTTGGGTAAAACAGTAAAGGAGGATATAAGTATAATAGGGGAAATTAAAAATGTAAAAGGAGAGGTAAAAAGAACATGCGCAAATTAAGAGTGTTGTAATATAGCATGTGAAAATATGTATAAGAGTAAAAAGAAGGAAAATAAGACAGCGTGGAAATTTAAAAAAAATCCAGAATGATTTAAGGAAGAATTTGAAGAATAAATTACTATTAGCAAATTTTATGAAGTACTTAGGAAAGTAAATGTTGATTCAGTATCAGGCCCAGATGGTATAGGGTATGGGATGTACAAGAAATTAGTGTACTAGTAAAGGCAACATGTAAATGTAATGAATAAACTGAAGAAGGAAGAATTTATGAAAAGTTATATAGTGGAAGATTAAAATTGATATGGAAGATAGATGAGAAAAATTAAATGAAAAATTGCAGACCCATCACATTAAATAACACAGATTATATTTATTTATGAGACTAATAAAGAGGAGAATAGATGGAGGGATGTGATGGAAGAAAGTATATATGGTATAAAAAGGGAAGGAATATCAAGAATTGTTGGTTGTGAGAGAAATTGTGGATATTATAAATAAAAGGGAGGATGTGAAATTTATGGTAGATGATATTAGCAAGGAATTTGATACGGCAAGACATGATGATGCTTTGTGGGATGTTATGGAGAAGAAAGGAAGAGGTAACAGAATTAGGAGAGTATGTATGTCAGTGTATCAAAATAAGAGTGAGAGTGTTAGTGAATTTGTTGCTAAGTAAAGAAATATGCATGAAGTGTGGTATAAGACAAGGATGTCCCATGAGTGGAATATTGTTTGCATTAGTAATGAATCTGATACTAAGTAAAGTAGCTTATAAAAATGAAAGATGCCAGATATGTGATGCAAAAGAAGGTGGTGATTCTAGTAGTTTTGACATACACAGATGATATAGTTGAGTTGCTAAGAACAAAATATGGATAAGGACCATGCTGGTTTGAATGAATATATGTTTAAAGGAAATGGGAATCACCTTAAATAAAGATGAAATGAAGGGTTTGGGCGATGTGGTGAAAACTGGGGGGGGGGGCAGTGAATGAAGTGCCTTTGCTAGGGATAAAATATGGGAAAATTATGTAGTTATGATGCAACAGGAGGTTTGATAAAAGCACTGAAAGAAGTATGTCTTCTCTGGGAAATGTATAGATTAACATTCAGGAAAAAGTTTTATCTGGTGAATTCTGTATTAATTGAAAAAATGTGTCTATATTAGAACATCAAAGTTTCAAAACTTCGAATGTTCTAATATCGACCCCTATTCAGTGAAAGCTGAAAACATCGAAGCAACAGAAAACCAAATTTTTTCCTAGGGAAAGAATTCAGTTGTTCGTTTCTGTTTCTTCGGTATTTTCAGCACTGTGGTGGAAAGTTGCGGGTCGGGTTCAAGTAAGTGTGCGATTGAGTGTGGGTTAGGTTAGTTAGGGTTAGGGTGAGGGTTAGGTATGTGTGCGATTGTGCGGATGTGAGGGCGGGTTAGGTGAGTTAGGGTTAGGGTGCGGGTTAGGTATGTGTGCGATTCTGTGGACATGAGGGTTAGGGCAGGTTAGATGAGTTAGGTTTAGGGTGCGGGTCAGGTAAGTGTGCGATTGTGTGGACGTGAGGGTTAGGGTGGGGTAGGTGAGTTAGGGTTAGGGCTCAGGCGAGTGTGTGTGAGTGGCGGACCTTAGGGTTAGGGTTTGGGTTAAGGTAAGGGGATAGTTAGTGGTGTGTGTATAGTTTAGTGTAGGGTTTGGTGTAAGATTTTAGGTGTATGTGTGTGGATTGCTGTTTGTTTGGTGTGCTTGTGTTGTATGTGTTTTGGAATAGCAAATTTTTTCCCTAGGAAAAAATTTGCTGTTCTGTATGTTCAATGTTTTCAGCTTTCGCTGAATAGGGATCGATATTGGAATATTCGAAGTTTTGAAACTTCGATGTTCTAATATAGACACGAAAAAATAGAGTATATGTCAAATGTTTATATGATGCTAGAAAAATATGAAATTAAATTATGCAATTGGTGTAATCTATCATATGGGATTTAAGATTAAACCCAGTGAAAAGAAGTGCATTGTAGAAATGATAGGGGATTTGGGTTACTAAATTTAGTTGATCTGGTTTTTTAAACTTGTACGGAGTATGAAAGTGGGTAAAGGAAGAGAGTAAGAAATTGATAGTGAGATGTTTTAAATATAAGTGCAAAACATTCTGGGAGATGAGAATAAGTTAAAGAGAAACAAATATGTAAATGAAATTAAAAATGATCAAGAAAAGATACTAACATGGAAAATATAAAAAATGATAATATAAAGAAAGGTAGAAGGATGTGGTATAATAAAGTAATGAAACAATATTACTATGTAAGTCCATTGGGAAGTTTACCAGAAAAAGTGATTAAAGCCATTAAAGTGAGGAAGAAGTAGTGTACCAAGATAGTACAGTATTAGAATATGGAGATGGGTAATAAGGAATTTACCAGTAAATGGGGAATATGCCATACAAAACAAAAGTTGAAAGACTATGTTTATTTTGCGAAAAGGAAGAGACAACAAAACAAGTTGCTTTTTTTTCTAAGTGTAAAACAAATTTCTTTGTCATCCTCACTTGTTTATTCCACTTCATCAGCTGCTTTGTGTACCTTTACACTGGTCTGTACTTCAGTCAATATCGATTGGGAAATTGTTTCTGGGTCAGGTTCATTGCAGGTTGCCACCTCATCATCCATTGTAACAAAAGCTTCATCTACTCCTTTGAATTCTGCCATGGGAGATGGATTGTCTGATGGGGTAAAAACATCATGCTCTTGAATTGTGACAAATCTAGCTTTCTTGAAACACTTCGGTATTGTTTCTGGCTGAACTTTTTTCTAAGCAGAACTGATCCAGAGGACAGGATCCAGAGCATTTACTGATGCAGCGGATGAAGTTGCTTCCACAGGCAGACCACAGGTGTGTATTTTAGTAATGACCCACTGCAGAAGCTGGGCTTGGTAGTGCACTTTAAATGTTTTGATGATTCCTTGGTCAAGAGGTTGGATTTTTGAGGTCATGTTTGGATGCAGAAACATCAGTGTCAGGTTTGTGAGATGATTCACTTGCAAGTTGCAGTTGTCTACTGTCAGTAGAATAGACCATTTTTTCTGCTTCATTTCTTGGTCAATACCCCTTAACCACTCCTCAAATAGAGCACCAGTCATTCATGTGCATTTGTTTGATCTCCATGTAATGGGGAGGTCTTCAGGTTTTAGGCTCTTGAATGCGCGTGCCTTTGCCAATTTACCAATCACCAAGGGCTTTAGTTTCTCTCCGGCTGAGCTAGTGCAAAGCAGAACTGTGAAACATTCTTTGGAAAGTTTTGCCCTCTTACATTTGTCGCACTTCATGATGAGGCTCCTGTCAGGCATCACCTTGAAAAAGAGTTTGCACTCATCAGAGTTAAAAATGTTGTCATCTTTGAAGCCTTTGGCTAAGTCTGTCAAATTTTTGATGTATTCTTCCACAACTTCTAGTAGAACTTCATTGGTTTCACCACACAACACTTTCTGGGAGATCTCGTGTCGTAGTTTAAATTTCTCAAGCCAACCCCTTGATGCTTGGAAATCTGTCACTCTGAATTCCTGTGCAACTTTTTTAGCAACTTCTTGGATCATCAGATCGGAGACTCTGGCGTTAACTGACCTCATTTGTTTGAACCAGCTTAATGTGGCTTTATTGACTTAATCAAGGGAAGTTTGTCTCCTTTTCCACTGTAGGTCTCTGCTTTCCTTACCATATCTCTCCAAGTACTCACGTTTACATTTTTGGATGTTGCTAAGTGTGGTCTTGCTAACATCAAATTGTTCTGCCGTCTTTCTTTGGTTGCTGCTTTCCAGAAAATGTAGAAGATCAACCTTTTCCTTCAATGTCAGCTCTTTGAGTTCTTATCTTTGGACCATCATGTCTCAATTTACTGCAAACGTTTTCAGTAATTGTAAGATGTACCTACAATTCAGACCACTCCTTCATGTTGAAAAAACCTTTAGCAACACGTGATAAACAATAGGACATTAGGCTTTATCCAACACATGGTAATAATAAAACATGAAAAAATAACTTACACTAAAGAAAAAAATAATACAACTAAGGGGCAAACCTCACTCCTTCTATACCTTGGTGTAGAGTGGACTCAACTGGTCAAATTATAGAGGGTAAATTAATATTGTGTGTCACAGTCCAAGTGGTCAAGATACAACTTACAAAGGTGGTCAATACAGAGAGGTTGGTTTTCTATTGAGTAAATGTGGTACATGTCTGGTCTATGAAAATAAGGTCAATTTAAGGAGGTGGTCAATGGAGGGAGGTGGTCAACTATAGAGCTTCTATGGTAGTTTTGGCTTTGTCCCTGATTCTTCACCAAAGAAAGTTGAAAACTGAACTACACAGTCATGTATTCTCATATCACCATTTACTTTTCAAGGTGCTGTTATCTCTCTAAGAATGTTTGCTCTTTACAGTAGTGGCACTTTGAAAAGAATGCCTGACCATCCGGTCAGTAAAACAGTAAATTATATTCCTTATTTCTGCTAGCTCTGCAGTACTTTTTATTGCTCACAGTCACTCACAGGTTATCACAACAGTATATCATTTACTTGTGCTGCAAAAGAAGCTTTCAACAAACCCCAAATTAAGTTACTAAAATATTCCTATGTTAAAGTCAACAAAGTCAAATTTGTGATACTTGCAATCTTAAAGTTCACACATTTTATAGGCTGAATACTAGAAGACATACATCACCAATCATTCTAGGTCCCAGAACTTCTTGCAAAGCTTCTGCAACAAGAATGTGACCCACTCGTGCAGCTGTGGAGATCAGATTTGAAGAGATGCTCTTCCTGTGCTTATCCGCACTGTAAGTTGTCTTCAGGCTTGGAGAGGGGCCTACGATGACAATATTATCGGATATAATAAGGCTATAATAATTAGCCACATTCCTAACTCTTTGATTAAAGCAGTTGTCATTGTCATTGCTACTATTTGGTGCCTAGATGTATTACTACATTTGTAAAATTCAATAAAATGGCGGCAGAAAAACAGTATGATATTATATAGTGGCCCACATGCACACACCCACAAAGTGCAGGAAGATTTTTGAGAGCTGTTTCTTAATATGAAAGTCAAGTGCTCAAACCATAGAAAACTAAACAGAATGTCTTGGAACTGTATCTCTTCCAAACCAAAGTCATGAAAGAAAATATGAAGGTAAGTACTTACTTATTTGCTTTTTTGTGTGAAAAAAAAAACAAGTATTTGTCTTTTCTGTGAGACACGATGACTCCAGTGATGATTAAGTTGCATGGGGTGTGGCATGTACAATCCCAAACATGGCAGCTTTACTTGCAGTCTGCATAAATCACAGCTTCAAACAAATGCATATTCATACATATTTATGATAGTATGATCTCTAATTTAAGCACTCACTTCAAAAATTACCAGTCACAAGCTTCAAGCAAATGTTCATTCATGGGATCACTAATTTATGTATTCACTACAAAATGTTTGCACCTCCTTGGGAGTACTTTTTTTTGTTTACCATTTTGAATGTCACAGATACTCACCGTATTAAAGTTTAAGGTTTTCACCATATGAAAATATATATATTTTTCAAATTACTGCCAGCAGTTTTGCTGCCAATATTCCTGGATGCAGTGCACATGTAATACAGAAACATGCACAACACACGTTTGTACACACATTCATGCAGTGACAAACGAAGAATTTGGGCACAGATTGATTTGTCCAAGGACACGTTGAGAAAGGGGGTGGCAAGCTGAATAAGAAGAGAGATGAAGTAGGAGGGTTAGGTTGGAATCTGTTATAGTAAGGTTTGGAAAAGGATGGAGGGGTAAGGATTAAACTGGAAACAGGAGGGGAGTAAGTGATGTCATTAAGGGAGTTATTGTAGTAGGTTAGATCAGCCTTTTGGTGTGGGAGTGTAGTTATTGCAATATCTCCTCATGCACAAGTGACCACTGTGGTAGATCTGGTAACATGGTAAAGGTAAGGTAAGAGCTGAGTAGGAGCATGGGAGGTAAGATCAAAATTTCTTTTTTTTCTTTAACATGGTCTGATTTGCTGGAGAGTAAGAGGATATGCACAGTTCTTTTGGAGAGGTCATTTAGTGGATGGCAGGTTGTGGTGGAGTGTTTCATCTCTGACAACTGCTGATTTGGAATTTTGGGAGTTGATTGACAGCAGTTGTAGGAATGGGTGGATCTGGTTGTGATGAAGGAGAGGTAGTGGGGATGATGAAGCAGAAGTCATCTGGGTTTGATCCTCATGTGGGAGGGCACAGTGCGGTGTGGTGCAGAGCCTGTGTTTTGCTTTGCCACGTTGAATGAGATTCTGTGCCACACTTGAGGACTTCATAGTAGATTGTCACTGATTTGGTCCTGGAATGGGGCTGAGGCTGGCAGCAGCTGATTGTGAATGTGTGGAGGGACAGAGCCTGTGGGAGATACAGCCCACATGTTTGAGGGCATCCGTGTATTTCGAGTTACAGCTGGTTTTGACTTTGGTGGTGTTGTAGTGGTTGTCTCATTGTAGACTTATGTCTTGCAAGTTGGAAGGGTTGTCACTGGAGTGCTCTGTTGCAGTGTTCATGATGGTGAGGCATTGGTGCTTGCCTCATGGTGTCTAGCCACATTATAATGCAGGTTCACTACTGATACAGAGCAAGGGAGCCTGGGAGACATACAGCCTGTGTTTTGTATTCTCTGGGGCTGTGTGTTGGTTCATGTGGAGGGCAAGTGGTGGTTGTTGTTTGGGATTGCAGGGGTGTTTATCTGGGAGATGCTGGTTGAGTTTTCAGTATGCTGGTCTCATATAGTTGTAGGGAACACAGCCAGGAAGTTGGTTAACAGTTGCCATTGGAAGACAGTATGCGATTGAGCAGCAACTAGGAACTTCCCTTTCTTTTTAATGAAAAAAAAAGGAAGAAAAAAAAGTCTGTAATCACTTGGGTACTGGGTTGCTAATAAGAGTTAAGGATTATAGCTCATGTAGGGCATTTCAGTTTTGTTGCAGGCAGGAAGATAGTGGTACTACAATAAGTGGAGCTAGTTGTACACCTACAGGGGACTAAGTTGGGTATGGGAACAGCTGACTATGCAGTGTGGTCATTGACTTTGGCAGGTACTGACCGTTTATATAGAAATATATTAATAAAAAAATAATAATAAACATTTTGGCTTGAGTAAACAAACTGTGGGTGCTTGTCACATGTAGGTAGGATGCTAGTTACAAGCACCATTTTAAATTTGTAACTATCTATACATATATGTATTTATATATATATATATATATATATATATATATATATATATATATATATATATATATATATGGTTCTACCTGACATAGTCGAAACCACACAACACCGACAACCACATCACCGACACCACATATTCGACAGTCCATAAACACGAAACCACACATAACCGACAACGAAATAACCGACGGTACACAAACACGAAACCCCATACACTGCACACACCACAATAACAATTAAAACAAACACATCCCCATTCCACAAACCACACACACAACACAAGCACACCAAAATCCTTACAAGCCCACACTAAACCTTACCCTAACCCTAAGGTCCGTCACTATCGCACTTACCTACCCGCTCCCTAACCCTAACTCACTTAACCCGCCTATCTCCCCTAACCCTAACTCACTTAACCCACCCTATCGCTCCCTAACCCTAACTCACTTAACCCACCCTATCGCCCTAACCCTAACTCACTTAACCCACCCCTATCCCCACAGACCGTCAATCTCCACACTTACCTGCCTGCGATCCGTCACTGCATACTCACACAGCCTTTCCCCATGTCGGCATCCTCGGCGTTGGTGTTGTCATCCGTCGTGTCGGTCTTCTGCATTGTCGATGTTCTGCCACTCGCGATTCGCGTCGGTCTTCTTCGATGTCGATCTTCTGGAGCTCCGGATTCCGTTGTCGGTCTTCTGCGCTGTCGACGAAGTCAGGTAGAACCATATATATATATATAGAAAGATAGATAGATAGTTATAGATATATATTGATATATAGATAGGTAGATATGTGTGTGTTAAGCATAAACAATATAAAGGAATCTTCTTATCAGTAAGATAGGTTGGTGGCTATGCTAGTCATGAGGGAATGTGCTAGCACAGAAGCAGTGGTGTATCAACAGGGACAGGTAGCAGTTAATACACTGTAGTGAAGTACATGTCATTTCATTAATGGGGGTTAGGGTACCACAGACATGGGTGGGGAAGCTTATTTGGAGGTGCTGTTATTATTGTTCATACTCTGTTTTGCAGTTAGCAGTAACATCTATGAAAGAATGATGGGTGCAAACTTGAGCACAGACTGACGAGTTGTTTAAAGAAGCTGAAGGCTTGACTGCTGCAGGGTCCTCAGTTCCAACAGTGGATACAGGCTACAAGACCAGGGGATGATGGAAGCTGAAGAAGGTTGGTTATCATTCAGAAACAAGTAGAGGGAAACGTGTCAGGCAGGTTGTGGAAGGAGTTCAACAGATGGCATATTGCATGCTAACAGGTAATGATTGTAATGTACAATATGTCTTGTCAGATAATGACTTGGGGGTACATCAGGTAGGCGAGTTGTTGGAAGGCATGGATAAGCAGGAGCATAATTGGTTGCATGGATGAGCAGGAGCCTAATCAGTTGCATGATTTTCTGACATTTGAGGAGCAGGTACAGGAGTTCAGGAGTCAGGTAGGAGTGCATGATGTTGCTGGAGGGACAGTTGATTTAGAGTCAGTGCTGAATGATGTCTGGTGTCAGGAGGCTTCAACATGAGCAGTAAATGATAGCTTGGGTTCTTGGCCAGGGGACTGGTTTCCCAAACAGTCTTTTTTGGCCGTTTTATTTACCCCTCATATTACCCATTTGGTTAAGGAAAATATCTGGAGATGGATTACATCAATATGTTAAAATAACCAACCAGCAAGCAACCATGCTGAATCATAAAAATAGATCCAAATATCCAAGAACCAGACAAGCAGGTAGCTATTGACTCCAAAGAAACTTTAATAAAATACGATTAAAATTGTTAAGCACTTTCATCTAAATAAAAATAGACATCATCAGAACCATATAGAAGCGTTTAGCCACTGACTAAAGCTTGTATATGGTTCTGATGATGTCTATTTTTATACAAATCAGGTAGGCTGAGGCAAACTAGTGGTTTTACTTTAGAAAGTAGAAATAGTTATTGTGTCCAGTAGCATGGATGAAACAGTTTAGGAGAATTTTGGGGCAATGGTATGAGGTTATGGTTTTTCGTAATGGGCTGGATAGACTGATGTCAGCACTGTGATTTATTAGCATGATGCACCAAGCTTTAGAATTACAATGTGTGTGTGTGGAAACAGGTTTTCTGCACATTCCTTTTGGATTGGAGACTGTCCGATTTGGTTGAGGAAGGAAAGTCAATAAAAGTTATTAAGAGAGTTGGGCATTGGGCCTCTAGTGCTTATTTAGATGATATAAGATGAGGAGTTGTTAATCTATCAAGTTGTTTGAATTTCAGATGGTGCAGTAGTTATCCTGGGGTATTCATTTGTATTCTGGGCTGGGAAGAGATCAGTCATGAGGCCTGGTGGAAGTATGCTGGGGCTTTCAAAATCAAAATGGAAGGTGGCATAGTATGGATTCAGAGGTTTGCTTTGATAAATAAAGCTTGTTATGTTTGAGATGATAAAATCAGTGTTGGGGGTACTGAGGATTTTGATAATTCACCTAAGGGGTAGTGATTTAGGTTTGGTGCCTAAGAAGCAGTTGTTGGCTCTGTTTGTTGGACATTTAGTTAAATTACTACAGCAGTATCCACAAATGGTGTTGGTATGGTCAGAGGTTATACCTAGGCTAGTCTGGAGATAGGCTATTTGTTTTGCAGCCTTGGAGATGTTAAGGAGTTTTGTCAATCACAGAGTGTCAATGGTATTGCTAGAGTTAGGTGTGTTTGTGATTAAGCACCAATATTTTGATGATAGGTATTTGGTTTGGTTTAGGAGTGATGGAAAACATTTAAGTGAGATAGGTTTTGATTTGTTTAATGTGTGTCTGGCATTGACTTTATAAGATATCATCAGGCAGTTATGAAATAAAATGGAGAACAGCCTGTATACAGGCTAGTGGGGGTAAAAGAGGGATTCTGATGGATTTTTTATATTGCTTCCACTTTCTTTCTTTTCTGTTTTGTGAGGTTTGGGGATTTGAGTGAGTGGAGGGTGTAGCACTGCTTCACTTTCTGGAGGTGAGTGATCAGTGCTACCCATAATGTTGTAATGTTTCCCCTGATGTTTCAGTAAGTGTAAGATAATGTTCAATATTTTCTGTGTTTTGTGAAATGTAGTTCAAGATCAAAGCATTTGTACCATAATATTTATGTTTGCGGCTTATAAACTGGGTAATAAATTGGTTACAATGGTACATGTAGTCTAATTTTTGTCTCAAAGTGCTTAGACAAATGAAGTTTAGGCACAGATGGATTTATCCAAGGACACTTTGAGAAAAGGGGGTGGCAAGTTGAATAAGGGTTGGGGAGGAAGTAGGAGGATTAGCTTGGAAACTGTTGCAGTAAGGTTTAGAATAGGTTGGTGGATTAAAGGGTTAAACTGGGAACAAGAGGGGAGGAAGTGATGTCATCAAAGGAGGGGCTAAACAGGCAAAAAGTTATTGTAGTAGGTTAGATCAGCCTTTTGGTGTGGACTAGTGTAGTTATTCCTGCCTGTCCAGCCTGAGATATTGTAGATTAGGCTGGTGGGTGCCAGGCAGATAACACTGGTCTTGACAGAACTTCTCTTCTGTTCCCCTGTGTTTCTTTTCAGTTTTGTGAGGTGAGCTAAGGTATGCCATCTTGCAATCTGGGGATTTGAGTGAGCAAAGAGTGTAACGTTTCTTGTCTTTCTGAAAGGTGAGCAGTCAGCACTGCCCATGATGTCGTAATATTTATATGATGTTTCAGTAAGTTTAAGCTAATGTTCAATATTTACTGTTTGTGAAACCTAGTGAAAGTTCAAAACATTTGCACTCTAATATTCACATGTGTGGTTAATAAACTGGTTGCAATGGCACATGTCTAAAATTTGTCTCAAAGTGCTTGGACAAACACACACACAGACACGCGCACACGCACACGCGCACACACACACACACACACACACACACACACACACACACACACACACACACACACACACACACACACATACCTTTTCATGCAGCAAAGCGCTTATAGTGATAAAAATGTTGAGCAGTTCACAGCAAGGGAAAGATAAGCCACTGCATATGACTCAAGACTTCTCTGGACCCCCAGAAACCCACCCACCAAAGGATACTGCTGCTTCATTGTTTATAGCCATTGTCCCTGATTATTTTTGCCTTTGTCTACTGATAGCACTGAATGAAAATGTGCAATAGTTAAAGAAGCTGTGTATAGAGAAAACAGTGAAGTGGAAAAAAGTCATACAAAAACACTTGTTTTATATACATGTATTTAAGTATACATAAATATATAGATAGCCACATTCACTCCTACGTGCACACACACACACACACATGCGCGCACACACACACACACACACACACACACACACACACACACACACACACACACACACACACACACACACACACACACACAAACCTATCAGATTTACACAGAAGGTTAAGGCTATTAACAAGCAACTTCTTGTACACTAGGGTTTGATTTCTTCAGCTTCCATTTGCCTAGTACTGAGGATAAGTAGAGTGTGATGGTTTATTTTTAGATTGGGCATTGTAGGATTCATAATAACCTGTATTAGGTTCACATCTGTGAGAAGATGTAGATAAAATATATCATATTTAGCTGATCCCAGGGAGCAAAGTCATAGGAAGTGGGAGGTGGAGAGGTTAGCAGTCTCTGATGCAAGCTGTCAGGGAACATGATGCGAAGAGGTGATGACTGGTCTCTCTGTGCACCACTGGTATTATTTAAGCAGCTGTGACATCTGCCTAAATGACAGTGTGTCAGTGTTTGTATGTAAGGAACTGTGGGAAGGAGCTATCATAGATCGTTGCCACTGCTTAGTAAATGTATTTGACAGAGTTTAGCAAAATTACACAATAGTACCTTGCTTAGCATGAATACTTTTTGTTTATTTTTTAAACTTAAGTGATGGTAAGCCAGAGAACTATAGCATGGAGCTACTATAGCTCTTTACTACAGTTTAGCAAAGGCATTTGGTATAGCAAACAGCTATTATGTAAGGAGTAATAGCTGTTGGTTTAGCCTGAATATGTTTGATTTTTTTTTCATTTAGCTCCACAACATTGAGAGGACTCTTCCTGTTTTTGGTCCTCAACTTTTAGCAGGTATTTTTATTCCACAACTTCATCCTCTGGGTGATAAATCACAGTACTGCTCCAGGGCACCACCTGACCTTTCCGTAACTCTGAAAGTAAACCAAACAAAACAAATACAAACTAGTGAAAAAACAAAGGTGCTGCAAGGAGGTGGATAAAAACAAACCAATTTATTCAACAATAAACGTAAAGCGCTTTTTGTCAAGTAAGTGACATCTGAGGAAGTCAAGTCACTGACTTGACGAAAAGCACTTTAAATTTATTGCTGAATAAATTGGTTTGTTTTTAGCCACCTCCTTGCAGCACTTTTGTTTTTTCACTTTCTGTAACTCTGCTAAGAAATTGTTCTTGAAGCCCTATCATGTAATAATGTTTTTGGATTTTTATGAAGCTTTCATTAATTTGGTAGAGGAGCTTTTTGAATTTATAAGGGGAAGCTGATGGGGAGAGTTAGGTTATTGCTAGTAGAAGGTTTGGAGAAGTAATTAGGAGGATGCTAATGATAAGTTAGTTGGGTTGTGATCCTTGAGTGAAGTGGCCTGACCTCGCTGTCTACCCAGAAATTGTAGAAAAGTTCTTCAGTTGATCCTTTTCCCCTTTGAAGGCATAAAAGATAAAGTAAATCAACCAAATATACTGTGTTAGTTGCCATTTGAGAAGCATGGCATGATGTATAGAAATTACAGTATACAGCTGCAGAATAGTTCAACCAGCCAAGTTGGAGCTATTGTGAATGTTTCAACTAAGCATTCCTGAAAGTTCTGATGGATGCTTGCAAGAATCCTATTATTAGTATATCACTGAAAGTTAATCGCGGAAACAATAAATGAGGAATGGAAATGTTTAATCAGGAGATACAGATCCGAATTATATTTTGCAGCAACATTCAGGACCAGAGTTCTGCTGTGGCGACCCCTAACTGGGAAAAGCCGAAAGATACAACAATTCAGATTTATTTCCTGCATAGATTTTTCCTTTCTTCACTTGTTAATTGCCCAAGTGAAATGATCCTTGCACCTTTTCTTTTTACCATGAACAAAGCCACGTGTGTAAAAACAAATACAATATAAATGGACAGTTTAGAGCAGTCATTCAGTTGGGGATATAGCAGGAAACTAGAGTGCCCAGAGAAAACTCATATATACAAGGGAAGAACATGCAAAGCTCCACATACATAGTGACCACAAGTTTGGAGTAAACACTGGACCCTGGTGCTGTAAGGTCAAGATCATAACCATTCAGTCATTGTAGTATCATTTGGTTTATTCTGTTTACTGGATGGACACTGTATCAAGTTTCTGTAGAAACAGTAACTCATGCAGCAGGCGGAGTATCTGTAGTTCAAGAATTGAAGGTAACTGAGAGTCATGATATATTTGCTAAACAAAGCAGGAACACTGATTTTTCATTTTTTTATGGGAAAAATATCAGTAAATCCAAAATTTGGGCTGTCTGAGTACTGAGATAATCCAGCAGTTTCATAAAATGTGGTCTTTTTAAGCTAGAACACATATATAGATGTAGTAGAGAACTATAATGGAATCTACATAAGGACCGGAAATTGCATTTAAAAATTGTGGGTTTAATTCCTGGATTTTAAGTTATGAAAATGGAATTTAATTTTTTGAGAACAGTAAATCAGTGTCCCTGTGAACAGGTCAATAGACTTATCACAGTCACACAGCAAGACAAGTTTAAGATTTGTGTAAACCCTCAAGACTTAGATTAAAATGGCGCACTGTTCATTAGACTCTGTTGAAGAGGTTGTTTTAGCTATACCTAGTGTGAGGTACTTTTCTGTGCTAGATGGTATTTAATGCTTTTGATAAATCAGCGGGATTGTTTTAGCTCAAAGCTGCAAACTTCCAACATAACATTGGGGATCTATATCACATCGTCAAATCACATATCATCGAATGCCTCTTCATCAAACAACTATTCATCGATGCTACTAATCATTGAAGTAACTTTTCAGAAAAAAAATGTTTCCTCAGGCAAAGTGACAGTTTGCCACCATCTGGAATTTGCCCTTTTCCCCACTGTAGTGTGATCTTGGAGTTGGAATATTTAGTTGGGGGGGCGGGCGTGCAGGGTGTAGCCCACCAACTGTGTAGGTGTTCACTGTCTCTAGGGTGGACTACCATCAGTCGGGCCTAAGAAACATTTTGCTGAAAATTTACTTCGATGATTAGTAGCTTTGATGAATTGTTGTTTGACGAAAACATGTTTGATTTGACGATGTGATACAGACCTAGAATTGGGCAGATACTGATTTCAAATATTACCATTTGTTATTTCTTTAATAGTGTAAATATTCCAAAGAGCTGTGACAAAAATAATGTCTATCTGGTGAATATAGCAGATGATCTACATGTCTTGGAAGATACCAAGCAAAAACATTATGTAAAAGCTAATTACAGTGTTGAACAGGCTAAGGCAAAAAGGTCTAAAGCTGAATAAAAGTAAACATTAAATATGTGTGGCTAATTTTAAATATATGGACAATATTCTGACATTGAAAATACTGGGGCTAAATTTGAAAAAAAAAGTCAATGCCATAGTAAATATACAGAAACAGTATTAAATTAACTAAACTAGCTGGTATAAGAATTATTTGGAATTGCTCAGCAACTGTCAAAGTTTGTACTTAGCTAATCAGATATAACAGTTTCACTTGAAAAATGATAAAGCATGATACAGATTGTTTTTTATCAGTGAAAAATAAATATGCAGATCATAAAGACAAAAACAGAGGCAATAGGTGCTGATCCTGGAAATAAGTGTATAACTTGTTTAGGCTTGTAAGGGCCCTAGGGCAATTAGCCAAGTAACTTCCTATGATTCTAAAAGTATAAAATAGAATTGCTTGTAGTCATAGCTGAAATGCATAATGCAAATAAAATTTATTAATGAAGTTCAGGTTACAGGTAGCAGGGAATTTGCTATAAGTGTTTCTCACTAAAGAAGCTTGTGATCAGAGGCAGAAATATTATAGGTGCTGAAAGCAACATCTACTTAAAACTGTATACAATCTCCTTGCCCTCTTCTTGTATGCTCAAGGCAGAAATTAAAGCTATTTGGTCAGATTTTGTAACAAAGGTAAAAATGCAAGCTAAAAATATGGTTGGTGTTCTTGAAAAAGTAAGGTAAAGCAACAAAGTTGATAATGTCATAATGATTATTCATATCAGACAGGTATAGAATAATTCATAAAATTATGAAGGAACAAAATGAATGTTTCTGATTGTTAGCTTAATGTTTTAATGTTAATCAGAATGTCAGTATCAAAATTAGCTGGAAATACAGCACAATATGCTCAGAGCTGTGAACAGTTTTAGAAGCAGTGATAGTATACATGTTTCTTCTTGAAGTTTCTGGATTTTTTTAGAAATAATAAAGATGTTAATATTGCTAGCAATTGACATAACAGGAAAACGGCAATGAATACTTCACTGAGCATTATGAAACAGGGTATTTAAGACACTGCTGAATATTTTGCTGACTTATTCTGCATTGTTTACGTGTTTAGGCTGTTTGCAAAGAAATTACTGCATTACAATTATTTCTTTTTTCAATACAGATTATTTGTATACTAATAAGAATTACAATAACTCTTGGAATCAGAAATGAAGAGAACCTAAACATTTGGGTAGTACAAGTGAAATTATTAAGCATAATAAATCAAAAGAATGAGTCAATGCCATTTTAGCAACAGTAATATGAGACAATTTAAGAATATACGTAGAACCTCTAGACTGAAACAAATAACTGAAACAGAACTTTATCCACTTCAAATTATGGACGTTGTTCTGATTATGCCTACTGCTAAGTTTTTTTTTCTTAGTGCTAGATGCTGATTGAGGGATTTGGCAATTAGGTTAGATGGAGTTAATTAAATGCTATAAAAAGTGTTGGCCAAATTAATAGAAATACCAACAAATAATGGAAATTTCTTAGTTTCTTTACTGATTTTCAGTCTGACTTTTTCAAAAATTAAAAATCATTTCAGTTTGCTAATTATTTAAGAAAACGTTGTTTAGCATGAAATTACTATATGTTACTTACCTACTTAAAGAGAAATGACATCATAATGACATGGCTCCATAATCTTAAAATGGGTTAGCTGGCTGACTTAATGCCACGAAAGCATGCAAAAGTTGAGAGTCTGCTCTTGAAAGGTGTTCCTGGATCGGAAATTGCCAAGAAGGTCGGAGTTAGTCAGCCATCTGTCAGTCGAATTCAGAAGAAACAGAATAACGGTGAAGGTTTATCACCCAGATGTTCTGGCAGATGTGGTCACAGAAGGTCCACAACTCTTCAGGATGATTCATATCTGATTAAAGAATGCCATAAAAATTGCAAGGCATCCAGTAGACAGTTGCAGGGAATGCTGGAACAACAGAGTGTTACAGTGAGTTCCAGAACTGACTGACGGAGACTTCTGGATGCTGGGCTTTGAACTTGCATATCTCTGAAGAAACAATTGTCCAACCAAATGAAGGCAAAAAGACTGAACTGGGCAAAAGAGTTTCAAAACTGGTCAAAAGAAGATTGGAAACAGGTTGTTTTCAGTGACAACAGCATAAAACAGTGTTCAGATCAACAAGTACTATATGTCAGATGACATTCTGGAGAGCAGATGAGGGACAATTGTATTGTTCAGTGCATTAATCACACCACTCGAGTGATGGAGTGGAGCATTATGAGAGTCCTCAGAACAGGTCAGCTCAACCTTGTTCAGTGAAACATGAAGCAGGAACAGTACAGAACCATCCTACAGCAACATCTGCTTCCTCAGATGTGTGACTGAGACCTGTGACCTGAAGAAGAAGGGATTTACTGGGACAGGGGACTTCATCTTCATGCACAATGGAGCCCTATGTCACAAAAATCAAGTGACACATTTCCTTGAGTTCCATGGTATTGAAGTGTTACCATGGCCAGGTAGTAGTCCATGTAGGAAACTAATAGATAACTTGTGGGCTATTCTGAATTCATAGATGAAGAAAGAGACCATTACAAACAAGCAGCAACTGACTGAAGAACTCATTTCAGCTTGGGTGTGCAGTGCTTCCATGACTGAACATTGCCATGAACTTCTTCATTCTACTTCTCCATGAGTTAAATCCTTGATAATAGCCAAAAGGTCATTCACAAAATATTAGAACATTGTATTAGAACATTTCCTTATACAACAAGAATTATATTGTTTTGTCATTTCATATACTTGCATTGAGTTATATGGCAAAACAACAATAAAAACAAAAATAAAAACATTAAGAACACCGATTTCTAATAATTTGGCCAACACTGTACATGTTCAACAACCATCTGGTTATAAATATAGGTTTCTTAAATAGTATTTTTTTAGAATAGTGTTAACTGTGGAAGTCTTTTGAATGTCAGTAGTTAAAATGGTTAAAAAGACTGAAGGTGTAGCAAACAAACACAACTGATGATCTTCTAATGAGGGAGATACAAAGCAGGAACATAATTGTGACTTTTGACTTGGTTGGCCAGACTGAGGAAAAAGGCTTGAAACTGAATAGAAACTATTGCCATATCCATGTGTCTAGTCTTAAATACATGGATCATATTTCAAATTCTAAAGATCTCAAATCAGAGTTTGATAAAGAGAGTGTCATATTACTAATGCACTGCTGTAGTGCCGTTTCATTCCAAACCTATCAGATATAAAGCTGCCACTCAATAGGTTGTAACACCATAACACTGTATTCTCTAATCTTAGGAACAAACATACAAGTACTACAGCGGTGGTGGTGCTGCAGTAGCATTGTCTTCTCACAGTAAGACGCTGTCCAGTTCGATTCTCAGCTAGAGCATCTTCTGCGTGGGGACATGCGTGAATGGGCGTACCTTCGTTGAAGGTTGTGCATCATGGCTGGTAACTCGGCACGTAAAAATCAACTACCAATCATTAGCGGACCGGAGTTCCGCTGTGGTGACCCCTAACCAGGAAAAGCCAAAAGACACAAACAAACTGCAAGGTTATACATGATAAACAGTACTACTTCAAGTGGATGCTAGGCAACAAGGCCTCAAACAGAAGAAAGGTCGACCAGTAATGTACACCTCAAGAACTTTAATGGTCACACAGACATGCAGCTCATGAACAGGAAAAATGCTAGTATAAAAGTTTCTATTTCTCAAATGTCCTATGATTGTCTTTTTGGCAAATCGGTTAAAGCACAGTATGATCAATAGACATGATGATTTTAATAAGTCTTCTCCTAAGGAAATAAAAAAAAACAACAAAAATGCCATTGAGCTTACAAAAGTATGACTTACAGTGTCAGTATAAGTTAGTTAAACTTTTGCAAATGCCTTATACATAAATCAGAGTTTATTTGCAAATGTGAAGAAGACCTACTAGTTTGGACGCTTCTGGCTTATTTCATAATTGCCTGTTTAATTTGAAAATTTTGAGGCACTGAGGAGATGTGGAAGAGAGGGCAGAGACATGTAATTCTTTTAAGACACAGTTAGGAATTCTTGATCAAGACATTATCAAGTCATCATATTTCAGAC
The DNA here is from genome assembly GCF_019279795.1 of Protopterus annectens. Classification (NCBI taxonomy): domain Eukaryota; kingdom Metazoa; phylum Chordata; order Ceratodontiformes; family Protopteridae; genus Protopterus; species Protopterus annectens. Next base: position 119,263,181 of record NC_056726.1, on the reverse strand, counting down.
ATTGATGTGCATATTTCCTTTACAGCGATGAGCTTTTAGCTGTACAAGGCTTAATCCTTCCAGGTGACAGGCTTGAGATTCAGTGCTACATAGGATTCATGACTCACATCTGAGGATTTGCTAAGTACAGAGAAAGGGCACATGACCCTTTATTGACCTACGATGTAATAACAGTTTGAACAATTAGTTCAAAATAAGAAGTTTACTATTCTTTGTGGAGTCAAAGTGAGAGAGAGGGGAGCTGCTATTACATGAAATACAAGCTCTGTGTCCTGGATGAAGGTGATACGTTCCAGTATAGGGGTGTTCATTTTCTTGTTTATATTGTTTATTATTCAGACTATACAAAAGTAGTTCAATTTTATGGCACTGCAAGTCACATGATCACCGAGCTCTTGACATTTATTTTTGCTAGATATGCTATCCCAGGTGAAGTAATATCTGACAAAACCTTGCAAACTGTGAGTCAGGAATTTCATCATTTTGTAAAGTAACAGGAGTTTAAACATACTACTTTTAGTCCAAAATATGCAAATATGGATGAGTGAAGAACATGGGCCAGACTGTTAGGAATCTCATGAGAAAGTGCAAATGTTCTGACAATTCAGATAGTTATCTTTCTTGTATACAGAAGTTCACATTTTCAGTCTGTGGGAGTTTCTCTGGCAGAGTTGCTTATGGATAGATGATTAAAACTAACTGACAGCTTCTTATTTATTATTATTTCCAGAAAGTCAAAGACATGCTGTAAATTCACAAAACAAAGGGCAACTCAGACAAAGTTCTAATTCTACTATGACAACCCCCCCAGAAAAAAAAAAAACTTGCACATGTACAGAAAAAGGAAAGAGTAAAGGTAACCATAGACTGTAAAATAACTAGAGACAGGAGTAAATTACCTGTCACACTTGTTATGCCAAATTTAAGAATGAAGATAATTCCATGTGCAATGTTTAGACGGAAGGAAAAGAGAACTTAATTAATGTGCACAATGGTTCTCAGGAAGCTTGAATGTCTAAATTATTAATTGCTCAAGTACAAAGTCAAAGTGATGTTTACCTGATTAACAAAGCATATGTAAACTTTCAGCATGAGAATGATTCTTTAGGTGTTTGGAAACCTGTTCAAAAGAATTCCATCTCCAGTATTCTTACACGTAAAGCTGTTGTTCTAAATAAGTCTATGACAAAAGTCAGCCTACCTCTAGACAATTCTCAAGGTTGACAAGATTGATTAAGGAGCTGTAGCAAAATAAATCACTAGGTTAATTTATCCTTGCTCAGACTGCTTGTGGGCCCATGTTAAGTATACAGTTTTTTAGTTGGTAGTCCTTTGGCTAAATGTTAACAAGATAGACACGAGATTCAAAGTGATATTATAAAAATGAACCAAAGTCTTCACAAATTCCTTTAGCAGTGAAAAACCACAATTAGGAATATAGACACACACAATATATATATATATATATATATATATATATATATATATGTGTGTGTGTGTGTGTGTGTGTGTGTGTGTGTGTGTGTATAATAAACACTTTCAGAATTTAGTATCAAGAATCAGACAAGAAATAGGATTAAAAATTAACAAAAGAGAGTCAGGCTCAGTGACATTAGAAACACAGTATTTTACTAAAAAGTGGCAGTAAGATTGTACTGTTCATGATCAAGAATTCCAGTTAATAAAACATAGGAACCAAGCAAGAATAATTTGGAGACAAGCAAGGATTTCTTAAAATTGAGTGCTAAGTAAGGTATGGCAGATATATAAAATTATTAGACAGGTAAGACAATCAAGATTTTGTAAATCATTCTATATTACTGTAAACTGCTTATAACTTACTTTTATTTCATTAAGGATACAACATTTTCATACCTTGAAGTAATTGTTTAAAAATTGCTAACTACTATACTGAAAAATGACAAAAAAGTGGTAGGGGAGTGAATGCCAATTAATTTCATCAAAATTTCATTTGGCAAATGTCATTTCCGTGACACTGTCTATGTCAAAATGGTGTTTAATGATAGTTAGAAATGGTTTAATGACTATGGGCTACGTCAGAGTACAGTGACTTTAGAGTTAAAATATATGGGTTCATATTACAGTATCAATCCATCCAGCAAATGTCACGAGAAAACAAAAATAACTTATTAAAACAAAAAAAACCTGTATAAAACACAGTATCCTAAAAAAAAAAAATCAGAAAATGAATAAAACAACATTCCCTCTAGTAATTCCTACTTATTTAACTCTGTTTACTCTACAGTAAAACCTCTCCAGAGAAAAGTCAAGACTGTCTACATTAAAATTCATCCTGTATATGTCTGTAGAACTGAGAATCACATAGCAAATAAATAGAACTGCAGTGATAGTTCAAACTAATAAAGAGCAATATAGCTGTCAGAAAAATATATATTAATGTGTGTATTAGTAATATGCTTAGTGCATTTAGAGCTTGAAAAGGGTTAACACATTTATTCTATTTCATACTGCATAAATCTGTTCAAACTGCAGATGCTTTCTGACCTTGTATTGTTAGCTAAAATCTTGCTTGTGCCGTGGAAATTTACTGAGAAGCAGATGATTCCTGCTTATGTTAGAAAAATAATGAATAGAACAATACTACTTGTATTAAACTTAGACAAGAAGTTCCGCTTGTGCTATGAGAAAATACACAGCTGTAGAAGCTATAGATAATTAGGACAAAACTTGCTTGAAAATATGAACTGCAATCAGCATTTGCTTGTATCTGAGTTAGAAAAGTACCTTGAAAAGTAACACTGTACAATAGAAGCCTATAAATGGATTAGTGCCCACCAAGGCCAGGTTGTTTTTCTCAAAAAGTTTCTCACAAATCTAGTCATGTCAGCAGAAAATCTGAGTAACATCTGCTGTAGAACAATACTGAAAGTTGTGTTTGATTACGTCAGCCACAGAAGGTCATGTCTTGTAAAACAGTATAAGAATAGCATGTTTCCTGTTAGTAGTTTCATAGTTTCATAGTTTAGTACTAGGCTATCTGCCCTGGGGCATTTGTAAGCCTAGCCATAGTGATGTGGCTTTCGCCACCCCATAAAATGGTACAAAATGCACAGAATAGATTTAGAATACTGTGGCTCTGTCTAGTAGTGACATAGTGAAGGTCCCCTTATATAATATAATTAGTTTACTGTGCACCTGTGTAGTAGTGACACAGATGTGACCCCTGGGGTAAACTTATGATCTCCCATCCACTCATCAAGATTTCTCTTGAAGAGAGTCAGTGAGGGGCTCTGCCTAACATGAACTGGGATCTTGTTCCAGAGCATGGGAAGCCTCTGGGTTATGAATCTATCCCTCCAGCATGTCCTATTCATACTTGTGCCGAAGTATAAGTCTTTAGCTCTCGTGGTTCTGATGGATTTCGATTTTTTGAGGTGGAGCATGCCCATCAGTAGTTAGACAAATCCTTGTATTTGCATGTTTTTGTCTCTTTGCAGCAAGTTATTAAATGTGCCTTAACTGAACCTTACGTGTATTGGTCTTTGAAGTTTTTTCCTTTGACAGATTGGTCCTTCAGACTGGAAACCCTCACTTCACCTCAGATCAGACAGGCCAGGTGGCTTGAAACCATACGGGGAAGAAACCACATTGGTTCTTCTTAGCTGAAAAGCCCTCCGACTGAATTGTCGTACAAAAGAGGCCAGCCACTTTCTGATCTGCGACTGAAGGACGGGTTTACTCAAACCAGGTGATCAATCATGAAGGCTCAGGTAAGGTAAATCTACCTTTTTTTCTGTTTTAGATCAGGGACTAGATTTGTATTTATTTTGTTAAGACTTTGTTTATACAAGTCAGGGACAAAAAGATTACTGTCTTGTCATACATCAAGGAAACAGAGCAGGTAGGCAGTCATTCTGAAGAGACTATAACAAAATCCGTGGTACCATGTTAAAAAATAAGGAGTTACGTAACAATTAAAAGGGTAGAACAAAATGGATAATAATTGTACAAAAAAATCCCAAAATTCGCCGAAACTGAAGACGCGAAATACATGCAGTCACAGCATGCTGATAATATTAAATACTACTCAAAATGGGTTAATAAGTATGAATTTGATGGTAAATTAGAAAAATCCTCGCTTGTCAAACTTGTCAAACAGCTTAAAACCGATTCTAAAGGTTGGGTAAAAAAGCAACGTCAATTAGGAATTCCTCAGGCACACAGGTGGATTGAGGAAGTAAACCAAAGGGAACAAAAGAATAATAATTCAAAAGCAATGTTTTTAGATAAGGAGGACAATAACTTAGTAATAGCATCAGCCCCTCCACCTCCCTTACCAGAATATGAAGCAAGTGAACAAGTTAGTCCACCCCCGCGATATCCTGCTGTCACTGTAAATAGAGACACTACAAAAGCGAAACTGTTTATTAGAGATCCCGTCGAGACCAGGTCTCGAACACGGGCAGGAAACTCAAAGGGGGACATTGAGTTATATCAAATGGGTAGGAATTCATGATCTATGAGTGAAGAAGAAATATGCTCACTTATAGAAGTGCCTAATCCTCAGGCAGGACAAGAAGGTTAGGACCCAACTATTCTAGTGTATAGACCCTGGACTCCGGAAGACATCCGGAAAGCCACTAAGGGATTTCCCCATCCAAAAGTTAATTTTAGAAAGTTTTTAGAAGATTTGCAAGGAATGAGGCTAAGTTATAATTTAAACGGAGAAGACATAGAAAAAGTAGTCAGACAAATTGAGGGACCAGATTGGCACATGATTAGTGGCGACTGGAATCCCCATGACGCTGCACTCAGGCCCCTCCCACATAGCAGCGCAGAATTAGACAACAGAGTGAAAGGTCTTACAGACCAAATCTCTGAGAAATGGAAGCCTAGGGCAGACTGGACTTGCATTAATCAATGCATCCAACAAGAAGGCAAGACTGTTGACAGATATAATGCCAGACTGTTAGAATGTTTTAATAACCACTGTGGAATGCAGGTTCCTGAAGATCAGACACACGATTCCTCATATCAGCAGCAGTTAAAGAATGCATTTTTGAAAGGCAGTATTGCACCCATAAGCAGCTTTATTACAAAGCACATGGTGGATCATTGTACAAGTAGGTTACAGTCACTACTTGAATATGCTAGGCATGCCAAAAGGCATTTTAATAGCAAAAAGAAAAAGAAAGCCCAAGTATTTTCTGTAGAAGATGGAGCAGAAGTTTATGTAGTACAGTCTGGGAAAAAGGGCAAGAGAAATGCCCAGGGAAACAAACAATCTGATCAGCGATCAGAGGACTTTGAAGGGCGAAAGAAAAGGGGTGAATGTTTTAAATACGGTAAAAAGGGACACTTGGCAAGGGATTGCAAGAAAAACAAGAAAGCAACCACAGAAGACAACGAGGGTGAGGACTGACTATATGATAGTCAGGAATCACTAGAAGGGGGTAGCAGAGAAAGGACAAGTGAAAATATAATAGAGGGAGTACAGGATGTGACAGAAGAAATAGAGGAAGTGCAGGAAGTCACGGATAGTGAAGAAAATGAAATATTGGATTTGGCTTTATTGAGCTTAGAGCTCTATTTAGCAGACACGAAACCAAAAGTTACACTCCTGGTAGAAGGGAGGGAAGTCAGATTCTTGTGTGACTCAGGGGCATCACGGACCCTGATACATCCCTCCAAACTGCCAGAGAACTCAGAGTCACCTGATTACATATTAGTGAAAGCAGCTAATGGACAGCTGTATCAAGAGCCCCTCTCCCATAATATTGTGATAACTGATCCTGTTTCAGGATTGACCCAGAAAAGCAAAATTGTTGTTTCTGCAAAATGCCCAGTAAACCTCTTGGAGAGAGACCTTATGCAGCTATTTGGTATAGAAGTAGTTCTGACTATGCAGGGTTTGGAAGCACAGTGACAAATTGATACATTTGCAGTGCAAACAGAGGGTAAAATGTTTTATTGGTACAGCCAGGACTTGGTCATGACTGGTCCAGGGGCAGTGACCAAAGAGTTGATGAGCATAGCCATCAGAAAGTTCCCCTCCCTTGACATGGATAAACAACATTTGTTGCACTGTACTCTGTATTATTGTAACACACCAGGACCTGATAAGGAATATGAGCAAGAATTGTTTTAGAAATCGTGCAAACAGATTGATATTATGTAATCTGTACTGGGACACAGAAGGGAACAGTGTAGTCACCTGTTCATTGCCCCAGGAGTTCTTTGCACTTTATAAATCTAATCGATTACCACGTGTTAGCTTAACTAAGGACAAGAATGTGAAATGGGTAGACTTAGGAGAAAAAGTCACAAGATGGGAGAAACAGACAGAGTTAGAACTGTCAGAACAGGGAATGCAAATGCAGAAGTTGAATTGGATAACTCAGACCCACCCAGCTTTACACTTGCAGTCTATCAAGGACAGCTGATTAGCCCTCCTATTGAAGGAGGAAGAGAATGCCTTACAGAATATACCAGAAATTCTTTGGTCAACAGGAAAGTCAGATGTAGGACTTATTCATACAGCGGGACCAGTTACTATTACACCAAAGTCAGCATTTAGACCACAAAAAAGACAGTATCCCTTAAGAAAAGATGCAGAGGTAGGAATCAAACCTATTATAGCAGCTTTACTTAAGGAAGGGGTGCTGGTGGAATCTCCTGATTCACCATGTAACACACCCTTATTTCCTGCTAAGAAAGCTAATGGAGGGTGGCGTATGGTCTAAGATTTACAAGCTGTAAATGGCGCAGTAATACCAAGGGCACCTACAGTGCCAGACCCACACACCCTGTTGAATGATTGTAAACCTCAACAGAAATATTTTTCTGTGGTAGATATCAGCAATGCGTCCTTTTCAATACCGATATACCCTGACAGCCAGTATTGGTTTGCATTCACATTTCAGGGGAAAAGGTATACATATACACGACTACCACAGGGGTATTGTGAAAGTCCAATAATATTCTCACAAGAAATGGCAAGCAACTTGGCGGGATTTACCCCACCAAGAGGTAGCCAGATTTTACTTTATGTTGATGATATCCTGCTGGCGGCCCCCACCCAGCAAGATTGTAAAGAAGATACCATAGCACTATTACAATTTTTAGCCACTGAAGGACATAAAGTAAACAAAAATAAACTGCAGCTTTGGAAGAAACAAGTTAAATACCTAGGATATGTAATATCCAAGGAGGGTAGGACATTAGATGAGGACAGAAAAGTAGTGATGTTGCAAGCACCAAAACCCACTACCAAGAAGGAAATTATATCCTTCCTGGGTACGACTAATTTTTGTTGGAACTGGATTCCAAACTATGCCTTGGAATCTGCACCGTTGACTAACCTGATTTATAAAAAGCCTATGGCAGCACAGGATTTGTTACAATGGACACGAGAAGCAGAATTTGCTTTCTGCAAACTGAAACAGTTAATAGCGTCCTCATTAGTTTTGGGATTACCAAACTATCATAAATGTTTTTTTTCCAAACTGTAGATTGTAAGCAAGGTCATATGACATCAGTATTAACACAGCAGCATGGGGACAAGCAACACCCTATTGCCTATTATTCATCACAATTGGACCCATTGGTATGGTCTTTACCTCACTGTGTACAAGCAGTAGTTGCAGCTGCAATGGCAGTACAGGCTTCGGCCTCAGTAGTTTTGTTCCACCCTCTCACATTGAGAGTGCCTCATGCAGTCGCGATTATTTTACTGCAAGAGAAGGTAGCATATCTTTCCCCTGCTAGGCATCTTTCCTGTATGACTATATTGTTGAGCCAACCTCATATGAAATTGAACGATGCATGACTTTGAACCCTTCTACCTTGCTCCTAACCCCTGCAGATGGCACATCACACAGCTGCCTGCAGGTGATTGAGCAAAAGACACTGCCTAGAAAAGACCTTACGGATTTTCCCTTGGATGATGCCGAGGTGACATACTACGTGGATGGCTCATGCAAAAGGGGTCCTGCAGGACAGAACCTAGTGGGATATGCAGTAGTTTTGGATACTGACATTATAGAAGCGAAATCTTTACCACACAATTTATCTGCACAGGCAGCAGAATTGATTGCCTTGACACGGGCATGTACCATAGCAAAGGGTAAATGTGTGAACATTTTTACTGGCAGCCAGTACGCTTTTTCTACTGTACATGTTTTTGCGCAACAGTGGAAAAATCGAGGAATGATAACATCTACTGGCAAACCAATCAATCATGCACAGTTTATTTTAGATCTTTTAGAATCTATTCAGTTACCTCAGAAAGTAGCTATTTGTAAATGCACAGCTCATACCAAGCAACAGGATAGGATTTCAAAAGGTAATGCGAGAGTTGATACAGCTGCAAAGCAGGCAGCTTCAGAAGAATTTCTTTTGAATGAGAAATTACAACCCTCTGAGATTTTAGACTTAGAAATGTTAAAGACAATGCAGACACTTACTATGCACGTTGAAAAACAAAGATGGGCAAAACGAGGAGAAATTCTCGAAAAAGGGCTGTACATCTCTAAAGAAGGAAAACCGATATTGCCATCTAATTTGTTTAGATATGCAGCTTTGTTGAGCCATGGGCAGTGCCATGTCTCAACAGGGGGGATGGTACAGCTGGTGAACCAAGTGTTCACGATATATGGATTCTTAAATTACTCTAAAACATTCTGCTCGGTATGCCACGTTTGTAATAAACATCATGCACAAGGGGCGTTAAAGCCCAAGCAAGGGAGTTTCCCTACACCACCGTATCCGTTTCATACTATCTGTATGGATTTCATAGAATTGAATAAATGTGAAAATAAGAAGTATTGTCTTGTCATTGTAGATATGTTTTCCAGATGGGTGGAAGCCTTTCCGACTAAAAATCCAGATGCTGCAACTGTGGCCAAAGTTCTTGTCAAAGAAATCATCCCTAGATTCGGCATTCCGGAAAGGATCTACAGTGACAATGGCACACACTTCTTAAACCAGACCATACAACAGTTAAGTAGACATTTTGGTATTTCTTTAAAAAATCATTGTGCGTATCACCCACAATCTGCAGGGCTAGTAGAGAGGCATAATGGGATTTTAAAAAGTAAGCTAAGAAAGTTAATAGTAGAAACACAGAGAAATTGGGTGTACTGTCTGGCCCTGGCACTGTTGAGCATGAGAACTGTTCCGAATGCAAAAGGATTGACTCCTTTTGAAAAATTATTTGGAAGGGCTTATTATATACCTCAGTGGAAATCTCTCATGCCCGCAGACCAGGAAGCTGACAGTACATTAGCTGAGTATATGCGAAACCTGTTAAATTCTAAACATTTGTTGCAGTCAAATTCTGTTTCAGATAAAGAATGAACCAGACCGTCAGAAGTGGCAGTGCCCCCGGGTACCTGGATCCAGGTGAAGACAGTAAAGAAAAAGAACTGGGCGTCACCAAAGTGGGAAGGTCCATATCAAGTGCTTCTGTCGACACCCACTGCAGTCAAAATTGCGGAGCGTGCCTCCTGGAGCCACCTGACGTACTGCAAATTAGTCAAAAACTTTGAACTGGACAAAAATCTTCTCACATGCCAAGAGTAAAAATGATAGAGTCCAGAAGAAACAGGAATGCAGAACAACCCTTTCCTCAGAAGTATTGCATAATCATCCTGTTAACTGTACTAGTGACAATAATCTTTTTGTTGTGGCCTTTCCTTTTCCCAGCCACACAGACTGAACTGAATAAATGTGAAGCGTTACTCATAGACTGGCATCCAAACTTTAACACTTACCAGGCAATTAAATATGTGTATGCTGAGACTTTCAATGTTTTGAATTGCTGGATTTGCACAGCTTTGCCGACAGCATAAGGGGGGTTATTAATGACCACAGTCCCCCTAGGGGTCAATGAGACCTGGGAGAACTTGATTTATGATACCTCAACCATTACATCACAAGATAAAATAGCATTGCACTTGTCTGTTCCACAAAAGGGAACTGTGTGTTTTTATAAAAATGATACTGTTCAGGTGGGTTGGAGCAATTGGAATGTGACAGTTCCTTATAAATGTTACACTAAAGGTAACAATGTAGATCTTTATTGTAATACAAACTATGATTCATTTCTTGGATTGATGCACAAAACAATTGATGAAGTAAAACATAATTCTATTCTTTATAAACAACTGTCTATAATTGATAGAAAAATGTTTCATGTAGGGCGAGTGTATATTCATAGCAAGGTTACTACTAAAGTTGAGGATTGTTATTTTGTGTGTGGCAGAAAGGCATATGAATGGTTACCTGAAAATTGGTCCAGCAGTTGTTTTTTGGGTTACCTGGTTCCGGCCATATGACACACTGCAGTTTTGCCTCGAGGAAACATTCAAAATGCCCGAGAGGTTGTCAAAAAACCTGTAAATCCAGTGGGACAAATCGATGCGCGTTGGAAAGACCATCATTCCATAGGCAAAGGACTGACACATATGGACTTGAGTGATAGCGTTATATCGTGGGCAGGCATATTACTGGCATATGGAGCAGTGAAATCGATCTGGGAGCTGAGAAAACTGTTGAAACTTCTCAAAGTAATGAGCAACACAACTTTTTCTGCTCTCGAACTTCAAAACTGCATGGCTCTTGACTTCACCCAGCAGCGAGAGGTGGTACTTGCACTTTAATCCAAGAAGAATCCTGTTCATATATTCCTGACCATAAACACGAGATAGACAATCATCTTGAGGTAATTCAGCAAGTGTCAGCCATGACCAAACCAGGCCCAAACCCACTGACGGACTTTTTCCAGAAATGGTTTGGGGGGTGGGGTACCATCCTAATGAACATCCTGATTGCCATTTGTGTAGGAATACTCCTACTGGGAGTATGTGTTTGTTGTGGCATCCCCTGCATGAAAAGCCTTTTAAAAGACTTTATAGACATGTCAGTTTCTGAAACCTTATATCAAAGTACTGAGTTTGAAGAACTGTTAAAAGATTGAAAATGCTTTCATAAATTTAAACTGAATGACTCTCTTAACTGCAAATCCTGAGTGGGAAGAGGTTAGGAGAAGAAAACAAACTGTGTATGCTTATTTTGAAAGTAGAATAAAGGTATTAATAGGGGGGAAATGTCAGAAAAATATGTATTAATGTGTGTATTAGTAATATGCTTAGTGCATTTAGAGCTTGAAAAGGGTTAACACGTTTATTCTATTTCATACTGCATAAATCTGTACAAACTGCAGATGCTTTCTGACCTTGTATTGTTAGCTAAAATCTTGCTTGTGACTTGGAAATTTACTGAGAAGCAGATGATTCATGCTTATGTTAGAAAAATAATGAATAGAACAATACTACTTGTATGAAACTTAGACAAGAAGTTCCGCTTGTGCTGTGAGAAAATACACAGCTGTAGAAGCTATAGATAATTAGGACAAAGCCTGCTTGAAAATATGAACTGCAATCAGCATTTGCTTGTATCTGTTAGAAAAGTACCTTGAAATGTAACACTGTACAATAGAAGCCTGTAAACGGATTAGTGCCCACCAAAGCCAGGTTATTTTTCTCAAAAAGTTTCTCACAAATCTAGTCATGTCAGCAGAAAATCTGAGTAACATCTGCTGTAGAACAATACTGAAAGTTGTGTTTGATTACGTCAGCCACAGAAGGTCATGTCTTGTAAAACAGTATAAGAATAGCATGTTTCTTGTTAGTAGTTAGACAAATCCTTGTATTTGCATGTTTTTGTCTCCTTGCAGCAAGTTATTAAATGTGCCTTAACTGAACCTTACATGTATTGGTCTTCAAAGTTTTTTCCTTTGACAATAGTAAAATGTAAATGAAATAATTTAAACAACTTGCTCTCAGTGAATATGTAATAGATGAAGTTACATGTCCACAGTGCATGTGCACAAGGGTCTTCTTCTTAGGGGAAATTGGGTGTTAACCTAGTAATACAGAACATTTTTCTGTTCTTTTCTGTTTCAAAAATATTTGGTACTTGCATATTATTGCAATCAGATTTCGGACCTGCTGTAATTCATAATGTTACCGCGGAACAAGTTTATCTGTTCTGCCGTACTGACAGCAATTGCCAGTGACTTATGCAAAATACATTTAATGTACATTTTCCCCCCTCATTATGTTAACATCAGAATGGAGCCCCAATAACTGCCTAAATGCACCATCACCCCTCAAATTTCTGATGACCTCAACAAAGTATGAAGGCAAAATAAAACAACCCGAGTACTATCGACTGTTACACACTTCACGCTCAGAGTGCAACAAGTCCAAGTAGGATTATGCAGCATCCAACTGCAAGTATGGACTGCTGACAGATTGTTACAAACAGAAAAGCAATGGCAAGGCTATGAAATGTGTGTAATCTTATGAGAGTGCAGGGTGTACTCAAACAAGATGCCAGTAGAAAGTTAAAATAGCACTTTCCTCAGCCAGTATTAAATGTTTTAGTGACATAATAAAGCTAGTAAATGTCCATGGCATAAGCACAACTGCAGAGTGTGTCGTTCAGAATCTTGTTGCGATAATACGTAAGTACCAAATATTTTGAGTATTATATGTCAAATACTTATTTGACAAAATGATGTGCAGCTTTGGACTGAAGATAACTCCTACTTTGGATTGAAAATAACTCCTACTTGGGAATGAAGATAACTCCTACTTTGGAATGACACATACTGGTCCATGAACCAAAGGTTTAATTTTCCACTGTGACTTTAACTTACTTAATGATTGCTTGAAAATGACTATTTTGCAGTTAGAATTCCCTTTTGATCAAAATATGAGTACCCATGTTAGCAAATGCAGAATAATTATAGAAACCTAGATGGAAGAAAGGGCAATCATTCAGAATAAGTGAGAATGCTTTGTCAATGATGAAGGTAGGCAGAGAACCTGATTAGTAACAAGCATACTGTTAAGATTATCCCCGGGATTCATGAAGCTTGGCACAAGGACAGCATTAGCCTTGTGCAAGCTGTGTGGCGTAGAGATGGCACAGCAGCACCATATGCATATTAATGAAGGCTCACTGCCGCACCGTCCACATGCACAGGAAATGTGCGTGAGTGAAGGGGGCGTGTTTAAGCGCTGCACGGAGGTGTGAACATGTCGGCTACAGTCGCACAACCTAAAATGCTGACTAGTAAAGCCTGCCTCTAATAGTAATCACTCCTGTCAGTGTCCGTGGGTACTGAAATGTATGTAAAGCATACAAGAGAGTTCGGGGAACACCAAAATAAAATCACAGGAGTAAACACAAAAGCACGTAGCTGAATTTTGAACCTCCATCCCTCAAACAATAGAACAATGACATTTAAAACCCCGTGTCCGTATTTCATTGTAGTGTTGATTTTTATACCAAGTGGAAGCGAAATGCAGCGTGTTTGTGCGCTGCTGCCCTTTGCTAAGCATGGTCAGAGCATTCGCTCAATATCTGGCCATTCGTGGTCCGAGTTGTCCTTGTCTGGATGGCCCAAAGATGAATGGGTATTACCCGGGTCAACCTACCATGTCATGAAAGATAAGTATTTGTGTGTACCTTTGTGTGTGAAGTACCGCATGTCGAAGACCAAATATGCTAGGGTTGTCCTCACAACCATATTGGTACCAGCGATATGTAGAGTATGCAATGTGTACTGTGCCATGGGCCAGAAACCAGAGAAGGGATGGATGGTGTGTTTGTGGAATTTGGGGGGGTGACAGGTAATGTAATAATTTGCCAAGGGGAGACTGGGTCAGATATACAACAGGTGAACTGGAGGTGTACAACCAAAGAACATACATTCACATCCCCAATACACCCTGACAGGCCATACTGCAGAACACAATCCCACAAACATATGAAAATTAAAATGTGCGATACACATGTACACCACATAATGGTCTGGCCTGAACTGAGACATCCAGCCCCTACACAACGGGATACATAATTGAATACCCATCATCCCCTCCACAGCACATCTCCCCCCTTGCTGAATGTCCACCAAAACCACCCATACTTGGGCTGCTAGCTTGGGCCAGCCATATCTGCACATAGTGCCCCCAGCCCACATCTAGTAGGCAGTCTCACCCTAGGCAGTCTTAGGCTTGAAAACTAGGTATCCCATGCATGTATAACCCTCCCTCATTTTCATATAGCCAAAAAATGGGAGTCATTGGTGTCTGAAATTTTTGGACATTCCTCATGGGATAAGTGTCTGTTCTAAAGATTAGACTTGGTGGCACGACATGATGTCTAGTCCCGTAGACATCCGGACACAAGTTGCATTAGCAGCAGTTGTCCACTACCCTGCTCAGCCTCCAGCTGGTCCTGCATAACCTACGACCCGGGATTAAACACCTGATCATGATGCATATCTCCCCATGTGCATTATCGGGAATATATACCTTTCACATGTTTCCTAGAAGCTTCCCCATAGCCATCGTCCAAATAGTACACGTCCACAAATTGTATACCCTGTCCAGGTTCCACATCATAATGATGCACACAACCCCTGTATACAAATGATACACGACCCTCCCGGATGCAGGTGTTCATATACATGGCCATGTACAACCCCAGATATGTAGTCA